>NW_017306703.1:34009-86077 GCF_000935625.1 Nanorana parkeri
TGTCAGGGCCAGACCGTGGAAAGGGTGAGGTGGATCACAGCTGCGGTTCCAACCGTTTGTTTTATGCGGTTGTCAGGCTATAATCCCAGGCGGCTCTCTCAATCACAAACGGAGAGTTTGGGATTTAGTCATCATGGACCGCTAAACAAATATTAATTAATAGGAGGCGAAGTAATTCAAAGAATATTAATTCATATTCCTCATTTGGCCAATCATATCTGGTTATTGTAGTATAATAGGATAAGGCAGTCTCTATGTTAAACAATAGAAGCAGTCCACTTTAAACAAACTAAGTACAATTTGTATAGCAGTAGATAGAGTTGATACCGTGAGGCTCCACTAGGTGGCAGCGTGTTGGATCCAATACAACAGCAGACTAGATTTAGCAGATACTTGCAGTTTGGTTGCATAAGCGGGCTGCTACGATGGAGAAGGGTCCAGAGGAGGCTGACTGCTGGAGAAAGGTAAGGATCCCGTTCAGCGTGGTCGAGGCAGCTTGGAGAGGTTCCGTGGGTGTTGTGGGCAATGATCCCAATAATCGAACACCTGGCAGTAATCCCGACAGGTTTAAATAGCCCGCCAGCCTGGAACGCACAGTAATTTCAGTCATGGGGAAGGAGGCATGCGGCGGACTCCCCGGCCGATGCGTTCCAGCCTGGAACGCAGTCGGGGAGCGCCTTGAATCCTAGGAACATTACAGTACCCCCTCCTTAAGGGAAGCCCTCCGGGGTTCCAAGAGGGTGACGGCTTGGACGGATACCTGTTATGAAACCTTCTCTTCAGAAGAGGAGCATGTATATCTCGATCACTCTCCCATGAATCTTCCTGAGGTCCATAACCCTTCCAGCGGATGCGGTATTGCAAGGTCCTGCCACGTCTTCTGGAATCAAGGACCCCCTCGACCTCATACTCGATCTCCCCCTGTACCTCCACGGGGGGAGCAGGTTGAGGAGCCCTGGTAGGGAAAGGGTCGGCCCTGAATGGCTTTAGTAAAGAAACATGAAATGACGGATGAACCTGCAGATCAGGGGGCAACACTAGACGCACTGCATTGGGGTTGATCACTTTTTCGATAACGTAGGGTCCAATGAACTGTCTCCCTAGTTTTTTAGAAGGAATCTTCAGCCTCAAGTTCTTGGTGGAGAGCCAAACCTTTTCACCTACCTGGTAGGTAGGAGGTGCACGTCGTCTTAGATCATAAAAGTGTTTTTGCCGGTCCTGGGCACGTTTAAGGTTACTTTGGAGTAATACGTTGACTTTGGAGAGTCTTGACAAGTAGTCCTCGGCTGACGGAACGTTAGGAGGAAGGAAGTCAGTAGGCAAGTAGGTTGGGTGGAACCCGTAGTTTGAGAAGAAGGGTGTATGCTGAGTGGAAGAGCTGGTGGAATTGTTGAAAGCAACAATTCCACCAGGAAGGAAGTCAGTAGGCAAGTAGGTTGGGTGGAACCCGTAGTTTGAGAAGAAGGGTGTATGCTGAGTGGAAGAGCTGGTGGAATTGTTGAAAGCAAATTCCGCAAGAGGGAGTAGGTCGTACCAGTCGTCTTGAAGGTGGGTGGTATAGCATCTCAAATACTTCTCAAGACACTGGTTGACCCTTTCAGTCTGGCCATTGGTCTGCGGGTGGTAAGCTGTAGAAAGTCGGTGGTCGATATGTAGAGAGGAACAGAGGGCCCTCCAGAATCTGGAGACGAACTGGGTGCCTCGATCAGATATGATGGTGGTAGGTAGGCCATGGAGCCTGAGGATCTGTGAGACTAAGCAATCGGCGGTCTCCTTGGATGAGGGAAGTTTTTTGAGGGGTATGAAATGAGCCATCTTAGTAAGGACGTCTACCGTTACCATGATGGTGTTGTGACCACTGGAGTTAGGCAATTCCACAATAAAATCCATGGAAATGACTTCCCAGGGTCGGTTCGGTATGTCGATAGAAGCTAATAATCCATATGGGGGTCTCCTTTCGTGTTTGCACGTTAAATAGGTCTCGCAGGTGGTTACATAGTCTAGGACTGTGTCCTTCATGCGTGGCCACCAGAAGTGCCTCTTGATTAAGTCGAGGCTCTTGATGTAACCGGGATGACCCGCTAGGGGAGCATCATGAAGTAGCTGTAAGACTGTGGGTTGCATGGAGGGGGGAACGTACATCCTGGTATCCTTGTAGAGGAATCCTTCATCATCTGTGGTGAGAGCCGGAGGGAGAGAATCCGGGTTAGTAGGTAGGCTGTTTCTAATTTGCTGTTTGAAGGGAATGGTAGAACAGATGAACTTGGAAGCAGAAATTATTGGAGAAGGTGACTGCGTCACAGGATCATCTTTGTGAATCCGTGAAAGGGAATCAGCCTTGCCGTTACGTGTACCAGGACGATAGGAGATAATGAAATCGAAACGATCAAAGAACAAACTCCATCTGACTTGTCTCCCTGAAAGTGTTTTGCAGGTCTTGAGATACTGGAGGTTGCGATGGTCGGTGAAGATAGTAACGGATATCTTGTTCCCTCGAGTAGATTTCTCCAGGTCTCTAGTGCAACCTTGATTGCGAGAAGTTCCTTCTCCCCTATGGGGTAGTTTGTCTCAGCATTGGTGAGGGTTCTAGAGAAAAACGCCACGGGGTGCAGCGGAGTATCCAGCCCCAGGCGCTGGATAACACACCCCCAACAGCGACATGAGAGGCATCGACCTCCAGTACGTAATGGTACTCTGGATTTGGCAACTGCAGGATTGGGGCTGAGGTGAAGCTTTGCTTCAGTGTTGTGAAGGCTTTTTCGGCCACGGGGGACCATGAAAAGTTGGTCTTGGAACCAGTAAGAGCAGTCAGAGGCTTGACAATAGAAGAGAAGTTCCGTATGAATTTTCTGTAGTAATTGGAGAAGCCGAGGAACCGTTGTAGGGCCTTCCTATTCCTTGGCACTGGCCATTTCACGATACAGTCTATTTTTGCTTGATCCATCTCTATGCCCCGGGGGGATATTATATATCCCAGGAAGGATATGGTGCGTTGTTCGAAGACACATTTTGACAACTTAACGTATAAGCAGTGAGCCCTGAGTCGGGAGAGGATTCATCTGACATGTTTTCTGTGACTCTCTAGATCCTTGGAGTAGACAAGAATGTCGTCAAGATACACGACAACACAGACATCTAGGAGGTCTCTGAAGATGTCGTTTATCAGGTGTTGGAAGGTGGCAGGGGCGTTGCATAATCCAAAGGGCATGACGGTGTATTCGAAGAGACCGTATCTTGTTTTGAAGGCTGTCTTCCATTCGTCTCCCTGGCGTACTCTAATGAGGTTATATGCCCCGCGTAGATCGAGTTTAGTAAAGATACGGGCATCTTGTAGCCTCTCGATAAGCTCTGGTATTAGCGGAAGAGGGTAGAGTTTTTTCACTGTGACCTTGTTGAGGGCTCTATAGTCGATAATAGGTCTAAGTGAGCCGTCCTTGTTCTTCACGAAGAACATTCCAGCACTGGCAGGTGAAGTGGAGGGTCTGATAAACCCCTTCCTAAGGTTGTCATCCAGGTAACCTTTTAGGTGGAGTAGTTCGGGTTCCGAGAGCGGGTATATCCGGCCAGTGGGGATAGTGCTTCCTGGAATTAGGTCAATAGGGCAATCATATGGCCTATGTGGTGGTAGGGACTCAGCCAACAGCTCACTGAAGACCTCTGCAAAGTCCTTATACTGAGGTGGGGCAACCTTGGTGGTTACGGACAGCAGAGGTGTTACGGGAAAACACGTCTCCTTGCAATAGTCAGACCGTAGTAGGAGAGTCTGTTCTTCCCACAGGATGGTAGGTTGATGGAGCTTGAGCCACGGTAGGCCAAGTACAATGGGGAAAACCGGAGAGGAGATGACCTCCAGTGAAAGGAATTCAGTGTGGTTTTTTCCACAGGAAACAAGTAGGGGTTGTGTCTGGTAACAGATTGGCCCAGAAGGAGCCTTGGACCCATCTAAGAAACTGACAGACAACGGAGTGGTGCGTTTAACTAAGGGTATTTTATTTTGATCAACAAGTTTTTGGTCGATGAAACTACCACATGCGCCTGTGTCGATCATAGCCTCAGAGACGATCCTCTCTTGATCCCACTGCAAGGTCAAAGAGAGAAATATATAAGCATGGGGTTGAGTAATGGTAGGAGTAAGCTTACAGATGGGGTGTAAGTTAGGGTACCTTGGGGTTAGCCTGTGGACAGCTTGAAACTGTATGCCTTGGGGAAGCGCAATAGAGGCAGAGGTGCTTCTCCCTTCTTCGGTTTCTCTCTGTCTGGGACAGGGGACCCCGGATGGCTCCAACCTCCATTGGCTCCTCCTCAAGGGGTGAGCTCCTTTGATTGGGTGTGTGGTAATAACCCGAGACCCGTTCTGTTCTCCTCTCACGAAGTCTCTATCTATGGAGATGGCTCGTTGGATTATCTCCTCTAGGGTAGGGGGAAGATCCGCACGAGCGAGCTCGTCCTTCAGCGCCTCTGAAAGCCCGAGCCGAAACTGATTGCGCAGACTAACATCAGTCCACTCGGGGAGTCCTGCGGCGGACTCCCCGGCAAACCTGTGACAGTCTCATTGTCACAGGTCGGCTAGAACTATGAGGTGAGTGAAAATCACTCACCTCATAGTTCTCCTTTAATGAATTAAATATAATAATTACAAAAAGAGCAAAAATAATATGTCATGCAGCAAGTCTGTCCTCTGCTTCTATAACTTGACTGGGCTAAGAGAGAAAGAGCGAGATGGTTGAGCTCCTGCTTTTAAAATATGCAAGACAACATTCATACTAAGGAAACACCCACATTGACACCCTGTCAGGGCCAGACCGTGGAAAGGGTGAGGTGGATCACAGCTGCGGTTCCAACCGTTTGTTTTATGCGGTTGTCAGGCTATAATCCCAGGCGGCTCTCTCAATCACAAACGGAGAGTTTGGGATTTAGTCATCATGGACCACTAAACAAATATTAATTAATAGGAGGCGAAGTAATTCAAAGAATATTAATTCATATTCCTCATTTGGCCAATCATATCTGGTTATTGTAGTATAATAGGATAAGGCAGTCTCTATGTTAAACAATAGAAGCAGTCCACTTTAAACAAACTAAGTACAATTTGTATAGCAGTAGATAGAGTTGATACCGTGAGGCTCCACTAGGTGGCAGCGTGTTGGATCCAATACAACAGCAGACTAGATTTAGCAGATACTTGCAGTTTGGTTGCATAAGCGGGCTGCTACGATGGAGAAGGGTCCAGAGGAGGCTGACTGCTGGAGAAAGGTAAGGATCCCGTTCAGCGTGGTCGAGGCAGCTTGGAGAGGTTCCGGGGGTGTTGTGGGCAATGATCCCAATAATCGAACACCTGGCAGTAATCCCGACAGGTTTAAATAGCACGCGGCCGTGACGTCACGCGGCCGCGGCTTACTTCCGCGTTCCAGCCTGGAACGCACAGTAATTTCAGCCATGGGGAAGGAGGCCTGCGGCGGACTCCCCGGCCAATGCGTTCCAGCCTGGAACGCAGTCGGGGAGCGCCTTGAATCCTAGGAACATTACACACCCCTTACAAGCGTCTTGTCCAATCCGCATTTTCATAGGACATGGCCGTGCTCACTGACATCTTCCAGCAGATGGCGCTATCATACTGCAGGCAAACGCCTTGATCTCGATCAACATTAGGTCACAACCTGCCCTTTGATCCTGAGGTCCTGTGGATGGAGGTGATCTTGAAGGTATTATTGATGCAAAAATAAACCCCATAAAACACCACAGGGTGTTATGAGTGGAATCTTTTTACAGATGAAATCTTCGTTTACGAAACCCCTCACCTGCCATAAACCTTTTACGAGGTGATCCTGCTCCACTGTTTTTCAGCAGTGACGACAAATGGTTTATTGTTAACAAAAACAGTCTTGCTAACTATCAAATAATGTCAGCATTTCATAGCTCTGCTGATATATATACAGTGTGTGTGTGTGTGTGTGTGTAAGTATATACAGTATCTCATAGAACTGAGTACATGATAACGACCCCAAACACACCTCCAAGACGACCACTGCATTGCTAAAGACGCTGAGGGTAAAGGTGATGGACTGGCCAAGCGTGTCTCCAGACCTAAACCATATTGAGCATCTGTTGGGCATCCTCAAACGGAGGGTGGAGCAGCGCAAGGTCTCTAACATCCACCAGCTCCGTGATGTCATCATGGAGGAGTGGCAGAGGACTCCAGTGGCAACCTGTGAAGCTCTGGTGAACTCCAGGCCCAAGAGGGTTAAGCCAGTGCTGGAAAATAATGGTGGCCACACAAAATATTGACATTTTGGGCCCAATTTGGACATTTTCACTTAGGGGTGTACTCACTTTTGTTGCCAGCGGTTGAGACATTAATGGCTGTGTGTTGAGTTATTATGAGGGGACAGCAAATGTACACTGATATACAAGCTGTACACTCACTACTTTACATTGTAGCAAAGTGTCATTTCTTCAGTGTCGACACATGAAATTATATAATAAAATATTTACAAAGATGTGAGGGGTGTACTCAATTCTGTGAGATACTGTATATAATATATATAAATATATATAAAATGTGTGTGTGTAGCTTTGCAATGTGTGTGTGTAGCTTTGCACTCTAACACCTGTAGTGATAAAGCGTGTAGGAAGGAGGGGCCTGAGCTTCCATTCGCAAGAACTGCAGAAAGATGTCAGGGATTGAAACATTCAGGTCGGAACTGGCCCTGGCCTTCTAACCCTCTACCTCTGCCCTTGTCATTGGGCACCGCCAGCCTTAGAACTACCGGCATTGCTGGCCACCCCAGGGCCCGGGCCTCTTACATGGGTATCCCAATGCACAGTATTTTTGTTCATGTTTTTGCAGTGTTTGACACATTGTAAAAATATGGAAAGTTCTTCCTGACACCAAAGAGGCAGTCAGAGGCGTCCCGGGGCGGGGTGACACCCAGTGCGGGTAATGGGAGACACCCTGCAGTGACGTAATCGCGTACGGGTGTGACAATGTCACGCGCTGTACCGCTGTTACCTGCCGGCGGTCATCTTGGTGATGGACGCTGGCAGAGAGAGGAGGGGACGTTCACCCGGCCGGATAAGGTATGCCGTCGGGTCCCCTTCTCTCTCTCTCTCGAGCAACTGTCGGGCTCTCGGTCCATGACTGAGTTCCCGACTTCAGAGGGGGTGACACCAAAAAATATCCGCACCTATGGATATATAACACCAAAAGCATGGATTTTACACACAAGTGCACCAAAATGACTGTCACCCGGGTGTGGGCCGCACCGCCTTGTGACGCCACTGGAGGCAGTCAACTACTTCATCCTTCTTATCTAGGATTTTTCTAAAAACCTTGTTTTTTATAACTAACAGGGCTATACTATAATTTGCAGCAACTACTAGCTAGCTCTCACCTCTGTGGCTCTATGTCCTCTTCCTGGAATGGTACAACTTGCTGTGTGTAAGCACATATCTGCCTCATCTTCTGGAAGATATTCAGCACTGTGGCATGATCACATATGTTCTATAACTACTTTCCCAAACTTTCTTTCATGAGATGCACTGTACATAGTTTATTCTTCTTGGTTTTAATATACCCTCTATTATCTGCTTTCCTTTAGAGTTGAAATAATTATCTTATATACATTGTTTATTACGCTCCCAGCCTTTTCTATGTGCTCAGCCACATGATCATGCCTGGGGGTTGTTGTCATTTTTCTGTCCAGTATTAGTTTGAGCTGGTCTCTGGACAATTCATTTTTTCTGTGTAAGGACACACCTGCATGTACTCAGAACTAAAATAACAGTCTTGGACAGGCTTAGCTTTTACATTTTAGCTGTGTGACTCATCATAAAAATTAATAGGGTTAGAAAGAGGATAATTTTAGAAGTGGAGCATGAAGGAAAGAGGTCATTAACCCATATCCAATGGGATATAGTATGTGTGATTAGGCACATGGTTTTACGCTTTTCTCACATCATAGGGAATTCTGTGTTATTATTAAACAATCAAAAAATTCCACAACTACCTCAATTGAATGTGTTTTAACAAAATAAAGTATTTGGGAGCAAAAATATGATCTACACATTCATTTGTATTGTTAGCCATGGCCTGCATGTACATATATGTCACATGCCACATTTTTGTCTTTGCCAGCATTTGGTTTTCTAAAGGTATAAAAAGTGACTGTCACTTAAAAATAACTTTTGTTTGAGGGGTAATTTATTGATCTAGAAGAAGTAATTTATTCCGGCAATTGCCTCTAGGCACAACAAGAAATCTCGAGCGTCTGTGGAACCTCTAGCGATTAACAAGAATTTGTATCCAAACTGAGACAACCGGTTTCATTAATAACAGAGTCTGATTTAAATATTTAGAGCAATGTACTTAGTGATAAAAGGGAGGGGATTGTGCGATGCCGGCACTGGCTCAAGCTCTCTCACCTCTGCACAATCCTTCACAAAAGGATTCCCTTCTTTTCCGCTGATTTGACTTTCTGCTGGAATGTCAGAATACTTGGTGTTGCTCCTGGACCTTTGTGTGTATATTTATATAGGAAATATTCTCTGATGCGAGAGTACACAGGAGCATCTAAGGGTCCCATGTGACTTTGCTACATAACTATGTAATGCTCTAACAGATGTTTACCCCTGCTCTATATAGCTGTCCTTTCCCCCACTGCCTTACTAAAGCTATATAGTTAGGTTGAAAAGAGACACACGCCCATCAAGTTCAACCTATAGAGTTATAAGAAAGTGTTTGAGAATACCCTCAATAAACATCCCTCATGTCAGGTCACTTGTGCTTAACCTCCCTTTGCACGATAGTTTATCACAAGGCCCATTTAGTCTAATTTCTGAAAAACATAGCAACTTAAATACTATTCTGGTTAGTCTGCCATCCAGCTCTCTAATTTTAAGCAAAAGGCCCTCTAAGGCCTGGTTCACACCTGGGCGTTTTACAGCGCGTTCTTACGCGCTGTAAAACACTCATCATGTGAAAACCAATAATTGCCTATGGGCATGGTTCCCACCTGTGCGTATTTCAGCGCGTAGGAATGCGCTGAAAAACGCCCTTGTCGCGTGTTTCTTTTACAGCAAAGCGCTGTAAAAACGTGCGGCGCGAAACGCGGCATATTCCGTACGCCCAGGTGTGAACCCAACCTACATCACAAAACAAATTGTACCTCAAGATCTGAGACATTGTCAGGAATGTGTTGATTTAGGGCCCATTCAAACCTTGCCATCCTTGTGAGTCACATTAATGTGCACATTGTATCATTAATGTGCATTGCGACGCACTAAAATAGACATGAAAATATGGACAAGTAGCAACAACAAATTGTAGTTTTACTGTGAGTTGTGGTGCACTGCAACGCATTTGGGTCAGAGCTGCATTAACAAATGAATGGTACCATTGTGTGTTAATGCATATAGCGTATATAATGTGCACTATAGTATTGCACCACACCGGAGAAGTATAAATGGGCTATTAAACTATTTGATCCATAAACAACTGAACCAGTCCATGAGCCATTTTCCTGAAACTGTCAACAAACATCCAAATGAAGGAAAAGCCACATCAGACAGTTATATATAACAATATAATAAAGTTTATGGCTATATGGGAGTGTAGTACACTCAAAAGTGCAATAAGAGCAATAAGATCTGAATGGTCCACTCTGGAGCATCTCCCCAACTGTACACCAAAATAAGGAAAGAACAAGGACGTTATTGCAAACATTTGGGGAACCCAATTTTATTAAACAATTTCAAACATTTAAACCACTATGGATCATGGCACCTAACTAACTGCCTAAACTCAACTGAGGATTCTCCACCAAGGCCTGTGTGCACTCAGCTTCAAAGTCCATATAACCTATTCCTGGTCCACTTGGGCCCCTAACTGCAGCTGAGCCCTGCCTGTGCTGTGCTTCACATGTGCCCTCTCAGCCTCCCCTCCCCTTTTTCTGCCTGCAGTTTAAGAACTCCGTCTGTACGTCAGAGCTTATTCCCATATGCAGCCCTGAGAGGGTACCAAAACCACCTTACGAGGTGCCTCAATCTGCAAACAGATTTCCAAATCATAATTACCCACATCTGCAAAAAGACAAACAAATATTAAGGTAGGTGGGTGGGAAAGCCGTTTCTTTCATGCTGACTAGTAAGAGACATTCACAATGCTACTGCTTTTGAATTCCTGGCTCCACCCAATTTTTCCCATGCCTGCTGGCCATTCTTCCTGCTTCACACCCCCTCTCTGCCCTGGGGCCTGTGTATCCTCCCTCTTCTTTCAGTACACCACCCACTCACCCTCAATAGCAATGCTGTCTTTGGAGCTCCTCACAACCTGCCAATTTTGGGACAGCCCTAAGAGGGTAAAGAATCTGCTTTTGAGGTGTCCCAATCTACCACAGCAAACAAAGTAGGGCTCTGTGCCTACCCCTGTACGTCTTGTGTGAACCTGATCTCCTCCACAGGACTGCCTCTGGCTGCTATAGAGGTGGATGCCTAAGTTCTAAATAGGTGTGTACCAAAGAGATAGGAGGTCATAACCTGAGTGTGGCAACAAATTGATATACTGATAAAGAAATACCATTCCTGTGCCTTAGAAACTGAGAACCTCTTATCTATACACTTTCCAATTGCCAAGTCTCTTTATGGCTTTGACTGGACATTGTTCCTTCTATTCAGAACTACTCAAGGCCCTTTGCCCATTTGGTCAGTCTTGGACCAAGCAATTTTCCAAATATATTGCAAAGCAGAGGCTCCTTTCTTGTTGCAGGCCACTAGATCTCCTACCCAGAAGTCCCCTCAAAAGTCATTAGGAAAGTTACTAATTCAACCTCAAATACTATGTAACTATGTAACTATGTAACTTCAAATAGCCATTGTTGCCATTTTGACCTCTCCCTCCTGTAGGCTGTCCACATTTTCAGTGCCTGAGGCCATCTCCCCCTAGATGGGGGTCACCATCTGCCAAAAAATACCCTGGGCATTTTAAGCCATGCCTGTCTGCTTAGGGGGCTGGCTTGTAAAATACATCCTATGTACCTCGGGACAATCAGTTATAGAGTACATGAGGTATAGAGTTATTGACACCCAGGGTGTGTTTAGCCTTATAGGAAATATTTGCTTGCATACACCTAAATATAAAATAACTCAGCAGCTTCCCCTGACTTGACAAATTCCCCTGACTTGACAAATTATTTATTGCATGTATGATACTTATCTTATCTGTCCATAATTGGATCTTCCATTCTGTCAGCTCCTCCCTCCAAAGCTCAACTGCCACTATAATTAAAAACAGTTTAAGCAAAGTTAAGTTCCTCATCAATCCGGCTTCTTCCTCGCAGTGCACCATTTCCCTTAGAAGAATGCCCCTAAGCCTGCTTCTGCATCGCTGAATAGTTCCAGATTCTGTTTTGAACTGGGCACTGCCACACTATTGAAATCCTTCAGAAGTTCCTCCCAGGCCCCCAGGTCTTCCCTCATTAGCTTAGTCACCCTTATTTTTTGCTGCTTCTTGGTAAGCCCCCTAGTGCTCAACTCTAGCCAATAGCTAAAAACCCTCCCCATTGGTATTACTCTAGCCACAACAGTTACTGCATCTCGTTTAGAGATACCTTCTTAGCCTCTTCAACCACCCTAACATTGGCTAGCAAATGCACTACTCTCTCCCTTGGTAACCTGTACATGCCCATCCCTTAGTCAATTTTAATTCCCAGCAAAGACAAGCTAGTGGTGGAATATATTTTCGCAGACACTACAGGTACTTGAAGTTGTTTAAGTGCAGACAACACAGTACTTAGCAGGATCTTACATTCCTCAGGCTCTTATTTCTCTATTAGCAGGAAATTGTCTAAATAGTGTGCAGCTCTACCCACCCCTGTTGTATCTATACAGGAAAGAGCTAAGGTTTGCAAACAGGAAGCAAGATATTGCACACCCCACACTTTTGCAAACTGTGAACTTCTTGCTTTCCTGGTGTAAAGGCAGTCATTTGAATGCAGAGTCAATGTCTATTTTGGACAACTGAGTATTCCTCCCTGCACCTCTTATGAAATGCAAAGCATCTTCATACAACTGGTACTGCATTCTGCACACCTCATGTGCTATAGTGTTATTCATCGTCTGGCCCTTGGGGTATGAAAGGTGCTGTATCAATTTAATATTTTCCCCTTTCCTGTTTGGGCACCACGCCAGTGGTGATGACACCAAAACCTATATAGGTGAATTTTTGAAAGCGCCCGCCATCCTACCCAGGCTGACCTCTTTTTCAATCTTGTCCCTGAGAACCCATGCAAATTCCACCGTGGCTTTTAATTTGACCTGTTTTTTTGGTTGCTTTTCATTGTATGCCCAGCAGAGCTTCTTCCACTTGTAAGTCAAGAGTGACTGCCTCCCTGCAGGGCTGCTAAATTGCCTCGCATCAAATGACCCCTGCTTCTAACCTGCTTTAACCTTACTGGCGGTAATCATGAGTGTGGCTCACGGTTAATTTTCCGTACCCAAAGCGGTAACCCTGAGCCACACTTGGGCGTCTTCCGGGTTCCTTCCCTGCGGGTGGCGGCATTGCAGGGGAGCGGAACCGGCGAGAAATTCAAAAGTAAAAAACAGAAAAAATACTGAGAATCATACCGCCAGGGAGGTTAAGGGCTTGTTCCCTCCATGTCTGGATTATGTCCAGACCAGAACAGTTTGTTCCTGAACCAAAAAAGCATCCCCATGTATTTCTGTGCTCTGTTCACACAAGAGCAGTCCTTTCCGGACCAGAGAAAAAAAATACTGCTTGTCTCATTTTGTCTGGTCTGGAATGCACTGGAACAAATGGAAACGCATAAAAACGCATAGAAATGAATTGGGACACACTGGACCACACCTGAAAACCCATTTTAAGCTAAAAAAAAAAGCAAATGAAAACCGCTCCAGAATGCGGCAAAATCACGGCAAAATGCAATGCACCGTGTTCCAGATCTGGTCTGGAAAATGGTGTGAACCTGTCCTGAGGCCATTGTTTTCAACTTTAAGTCTCTAACCATTGAATTGATATCAGTAGATTGGTAGTAAGCATACGTGGTACCTATACTATGCCAATAAAATGGATCAAGGTTTTCAACCAGTAACGATTAACCTGGAACTATAACTTCCACTGTACAAAAGCTACTTTTTTACAGATGAATTGATACAAGCTCATAGATTATCATATGTGAAAGCCAGTGTACATTATGCTCCGGTTTTGATAAATCCCCCACCCCACTGAATATAATGTACATCACTGAGGGTTTGATTCACATGCTCTTGAAGCAGATTACATACTCTGCAGACAGGTTACTTTATACTTTAGGCTGAATAACTGATTGATCAGCCACTCCAGAAGAATCATTAACCAATGAAAGGTTAATACACTACACATGCAGACTGGTAACTGATGGGTGAATGGTCATATTCTGCTGGAATATGTGCTGGGAACTGTTTACAGGATAAGCAGGCATTCAGTACTTGCAGGTGTCAATCTGAAAGAGGTCTGCAACCAAGAGAATGCTACAGGGCCCTCTGTTTTGCAGAGCAACAAGCCTGTAGAGCAAATGCCTCTCTACCCCTGGTCCAATCTGCTCTTGGGTAGACAAATTAGTCATAGAGTTATTATAAAGTTAACTAACCCATACTGACAGTGTTATGTTTGGCCTGGGCATCTAGTTATCAGTTACTTCTGGACATGAAAGGGTTAATTGTCAGGAGGATGAAAAGAGAAAAGCAGCACAAATAGGCAATAGGGATACCATTCATAGAAACCATTTGGTAATCTTAAATTATGTAATTTGCCCTGGATAAAAGGACAGCTGAGAGCTGTCTCCTATAACCCAGATCTTAGGTTTTCTGTGTTCCAAGGAAAGAGCTTAGAACAATTATATGTTACAGCCGGTTTTATATGCATCAGGTCTGCCTGCCACAAATAACCTCCACTTTGCTATATGCATTTGGTTTCTGCTAATTATATTATAATTATAACTCTGTGCAATGATCCTAATGCAACTTAAATTGCAACATTATTATACCTAAAAGCAATAAGTTTTAAGATGTATTTTGCTTTATTACAATAGGAAAATTGCAATTAATCTATCAGTAAGAATTGAATGTGAATAAAACAAGTATATTGGATATGAAAGACCATTTGTTTTACGGTGTGATAACACACATTACAACAGGGTAACGCAATAATTTTAACACAAAAACCAAATGACTACTTAGAGCCAGGTATATAATTATAATTTCAATGAACACTTCCCTTGGGACATAACCATGAGGTTTCTATTGTAATCTATGATCACTATAAACGTAAAATTATTATTGTGAGGAATATAATGGCTACCAGGGGCGTAATTAGAAATCTCAGGGCCCCATAGCAAAATGTTGTGCATACACAAAGTCTCCTTACGTTCTGGGGTGGGAGGGGGTGTGGCAGTGCCATTCAATTGCGATCACACTATGGGCAGGGGGGGTTGTTGCGGTGCCATTGACTTCAATGCACCGAGATGCCCCCTCCCACTCCAGAACGCAGGAGGGAGTTTAGTGTGCGATACAGTGCATTCCAGCAGCTACTGCTCTGGAACGTACTGTAATTGGTGTGAGCAAGCCTTTAGGGACAGAGAGCACGTCCGTCCACGGCCGCGCCACGTTCTTCCCCCCAAACCACGCCTACTCCTCTAACTTACCAATCCAGTCAAGACAGCATGAGTCTGACCCACCCATTTGCTGTCTCTGCCTACAATCCGGACATGGTTGTGGAGATTGATTGTTGCCCCATCCACTGTTCCCTGTGTGCGCGCCTATGTCAGGACCTGTTCGGGAGGATTGTAAGCCCTGCTCCTGACCGGGCCCCCCTCTGGCGGTAGTTCCGCACCTGATTGCTACTTGTATAAGCCTTCATTTAATTGGAGCAATGCATGATCCTTTACTGCACTCAAAAATAACAATACATGTATATCTCATTTAGGGGCTTGTCCACATTTGGATCCAGATTCCTCTGTCCCTCTTTCCTTCTCAGTTGTCCCTCTTTTTTGGTCTGATGTACAAATATCAATAAAAATGTTTTATTTAACTACCTATTATTCTGCACAGAGTCCCTTTATCTTATCTCTTAAAGCAGACCTTTACCCATATCTTTAAAATAACAACAAACACATCAAACACATCTTTAGAAAGTTTAGTAATGACAATCTACAAAACACATACTTCTAGATAATTGCAGGCTTTGTATTCTTTGCAACCCTTATTTTCTTTTCTTCCCCAGTCTTCTGACAGTGGCCATGTTTACTAAGGGCAGATGACTTGCTCTCCTTTTACTTCCTGGATTTCTAGCACACGTGACTAGGCATGTGACCAGGGCCGGATTTCCTCTCCCTGCCGCCCCAAGGTCAGGTTTCCGCAATACTGTTTCTTTTTCTTGTTAACTTTTTTATCACACTGCAGTGAGGAGAGACTCGGCGGCGGAGCCCAGAGGACGGAGCCAGCGAGGAGAGAGGTAAGTGCAGGGGGGAGGGGAGAGACTGCAGACTTTTTACATGTGATCTTGGCGACATCAACGAGATCACATGTAACGAACAATCGGCTTCCCTCACTCTACATTTAGTCCTGCTTGTGCAAAGCAGGACTAAATGTAGAGAGGGCAACTTACCGCCCGTTGCCCGGAACTTCCCCACAAGGACACTATGCTATCTCTGTCTCTCTCCCTCTCTCTCTCTCTCTCTCTCTCTCTGCTATGTTGGGCTCTGTCTGTTGGGCGTGTTCGCCTTCAGACGCCAGTGAAAGCCAGCAGCAGAAGATCCCATAGCGACCCAGGCGGCCCGCACGGCATCTGGCCGGGCCCCACTGTGCCCCGGGCCCCATAGCGACCGCCTGGGTCGCTATGGTGATTGTTACGCCACTGCTCTCGCTTACCCAATGCAATTTACTCAGTACCAGCTATCTTTTATTGAAGAGGACAGTCCCTTGATCTCCACATGCAGTTCTTTTATGGCAGACCAATTTTGAAATGAATGTTTCTCTTTACTGAAGCAAACTAGCCAAATACAGTTTGGGGCTCCACGGGGCTAACCATGGCTTGGCAATAATTTAAGGTGTATCACTGCACTCAATGGGTAATACCCATCTTCAAGGCCTGGAGGAGCATTCTGTAAATCTCTCTGTCTCTACCGTGCCAACTGCACACACACCTGGGTGGCTCCCCCATCCAAAACTATATATATATGGTTCTCCTTAGAAATAGAGCTTCCTCAGGACAGAGCAACATCTGACTCTCTCAGTCACTCACTATTGACTATGGTGACATCCAGTGGTAGGTTGGCATACTGCAATCCTCAATCCAGCCCACTACCCTACAGTCCATGTCTCTGTTACTGATCACAGACACAAGGATGTGTGGGCGGAGCTCACACGCAAACTTGATGATGTTGCCTTCATGCAGCTAATCAAAAGGTGAGGTGACCCACAGAGAAACATTCCCAGGAGATTGCCAAGACAACCAATGCGGTGTCCTCACAGTACCAGGCAGGACAGCTCGCAGTTTGAATCTGACCAATCAGCGATTCTCAGGCATCCTGAGAATATGGGAAATCCCATATGATGAATGGACTCCGGAGTAAGGATAAGGTGGGTGCCAGGGTTTGTGTCTGGCCTCTCTTTACCAGGATCCATCTTGGGCTTCATTGCCCTACCCTGCTCTGTGCTACCACACTGCTAACTATTGGCGGGGGCTGGGGGGGGGGGGTACCTGGGACCCTGTTAGGCTGTACAGGGCCTCATGATTTCTAATGGCAGCCCTTCCCCTTGGTATGCAAATAGGAAGCAGAGTACACTGGGCAAATGTCATGCATATACCCTGTCAAGAGCAAAATTTGTATACTTTGTCCAGGTTCTTAAGTATAAAATGTAGTAAAAGTAATAATAGACACACTTGCATCATGGGATGTCTGCTGTTTTATATGGCTGCTTGCCTAATGGCCTTACCTTTGTCCTGGATTAGCCTCTGTGTAGTTGGAAGAGACCTTTATAGAGCAAAGTTAAAATCTCTTATGACTTCTGCACGGACACTCTCTCTGAATGTGAGTTAAAACCAGTATACTACAATTTAATAAGCAATGACATTTCTAAATAAACCACACACTGTTTATTTATCAGCAGAATCAAATCCATTATCCCATACATTTAAAACAATCCCATTGTGCTTGCACAAGATTGAAAAGTATTGGTTATGAAAAATATATATGAAAAAAAATATATGAATAATATAGAACACCATCAGTTTACTTCTTCCCAAATTCCCAATGAAGAGACAATGTTGTCCGTAGCACTCTATCATTCACTCATTCATTCCATGGGCCCCACACACACTAAAGGCAAGATTTGATTCCTCAGGATTTCAAAGGATGATAATTGGATCTCAGACTAATCACCAATTCTCAATCACAATGGAGGCCTTAACAGTTGCAGTCTTTAGGATTCATGATTTTATATGGATACAAATATATTTTCTTCCTTATGTGAGAGAGGGTCCCAATATGGACCCTTAAAACTAGTAAAACATAAGTAGGGGAGAAAACTAGAACATAAATCCTTAACCCCTTCGTGACGGGAGACGTACAGTGTACGTCTTGTCACTTTGTGCCTATATGACTGGCCACGTACACTGTACGTGACGAGTTATATCAGGCTTTGTAATGCCGGTATTTGCTGATTCTCAGCATTTAACAGTCATTCATTAATGTCTCAGTATTGAGGCATTAATTAATGAAATAATTAAGCTTTTTGTAAAAGCTTCTTCCTTTCATTAATGAAAGAATGAAGCCGTTACATGCAAATAGAGGACCGCAATTTGCGATCCCGTATTTGACAGCTCAAAATAGCAGAGAGGTAGCAGTGACTCACCTCACCTCTCTGCTATTTGTTTTGACAGCTCGAGAGCCCGATGTTTGGATACATTTCACCAAAGAGATACAATGTATATCTTTTGAGGGAATTATTTTTTATTTTTTTCAAACTAAGTGAGGGGTTAGGTACAAATATGTGATATAATTATATAGCCCTATCTGTCCTCTAAAAAACTATATATAATATGTGTGGGTACATTTAGTAAGAAAGTATATTACTGTATATTACATGAAGGGGTTAAAGAAAGAAACACTGAAGAGGGGGAAAAGGGAAAAAAGGAAAATCCTGTGAGAATGATCACCCAATATGGCACAGGTTGGACAAAGCTGAGGCAGATATTCGATAAACACATGCATGTCCTTAAACTTTGTCCCATACTTACTAATATAGTTGGCACACGACCTCTACTAATAGCACGAAGAACCAAAAATGTAAAAGATCATTTAGCAAGTTCAGAGTACAGACCAAGTAAAGATACATCATTTTTATCAACTATCCCAAAAACAAAGGGAATGTATCCATGTGGAAGATGCCAAGTCTGCCCATATGTTGAGAAAACAAAATGCTTTCAAAATCCAGAGGGTACAAAATCACTCGATATATTAATTGTGGCAGTCGCAGAATTGTGTACATGTTGGAATGTCCGTGCAAAAAACTGTATGTGGGTAAAACAAAACGCCAATTACGAATCCGCATAGGTGAACACTTTAGAGACATAAAAAATAAAGACATAGACAGTCCCATAGCGGTACACTTTGCGGACTGCCACAATTCATCTCTGGAAGGTCTCAAGGTGAAAGGTATGTATGCCTTAAACCTATCTTCACGATGGGGAGACTTTGACAAGGTGCTCTTACAGAAAGAGAAAATGTGGATATATAGGCTTAATACCATGTTACCCTCAGGTCTTAATAACGAATTAAATCTAAATGTATTCCTCTGAGATGTATTCCTCCTTTGATACAAACGCATCTCATCTCTCCTTTGAGTACTTGAATGTGGCAGGTGTTTTACTATTATTTTATTTACAAGTAATGTCCCTGTCTTCCGTGTGCTTTTGTTACAAAAGGAAAGACAGTCAGGTTTAAATGTGTAGCTCTCATCAAACTCGGACACTAAGCATATACAGTACAATGGATGTAATTAAGAATGCAGCAGGTGTGAAAGGGTGATTTAGGACAACCACTCACCAGCCATCCACAAGGTTCTGACGAAGCCCGGGTAGGAATGGTGAAACGCGTCAACCAAGTATGCTTGATCTGCAAGTCGTGTGACCACACACATGGCAATTCCTCCAAGGACTTTCTCAAAAACGGTGATGATAAGGATGACCAAAAACGGACTGCTCTCCCTATGAGTACCATCTGACCACTTTGAGACAACCGCGATCAAAATATATCCACAAGCAACAAGCTACAGGACTCTGAAACATGGCGAATGAATGGGGTCTGAGACATCTAACTGTAAGTAGAGCTAACAGGAGTACTACGAAATATTACCCTAGGTGTCTCCCCACTCACTTTCTATGTCACGACTACAGCGGTGTCACTTATTTGGTATCTCTGGAATTGCAGAGCTTCCACCATCCTTCTCGATTTGAGTAATTCACACACACCAATGTGAACATTGTTCACGGGCTGAGTCCAACAGCTATTTGGAATAATTGGATTAACCTATTCACAGGCTGTCTCGATTCTAAGAAATTTATCATACAATATACCGTTTGAACACTCTGCAACAATGTCACCCTCTCTCACATAAGGAAGAAAATATATTTTTATCCATATAAAATCATGAATGCTAAAGACTGCAACAGTTAAGGCCTCCATTGTGATTGAGAATTGGTGATTAGTCTGAGATCCAATTATTATCCTTTGAAATCCTGAGGAATCAAATCTTGCCTTTGGTGTGCGTGGGGCCCATGGAATGAATGAGTGAGTGATAGAGTGCTACGGACAACGTTGTCTCTTCATTGGGAATTTGGGAAGAAGTAAACTGATGGTGTTCTATATTTTTGTAATCAATAAAATACTATATTTATACTCATATGCTGGTCCCGGTCTGTGAAGTAACCACTTTGTTCAGTGATTTCTTATACCTGGAAGATCTCTTCTCTTTTTTTCATGTCTACATGGTTACAAGACATGCAGGACTAGCCCAATCTCTACACAAAGGGATTTAACTTGTGGTTTCGGATCTCCAGAAAATATTGTGTTTTCCTCAAAGGTATTGGTTACCCTCTGTGAGAAGAGCAAGTATTGAAAAAATGCAATATATATATTACATGTTTGGAAAAGTTGAGTGCACCTATATGTATATTAATACTTTTTAGTTTTGAATGTAGGCATTATGTCCAGTGCAATAGTTTATATTATATTGAGCTGGTTTAATAGGGATTAGGGATGGAGCGCTGCATATAATGTTATGACATTTATCTATTTGTATAATCCTTAATAATCTGCCCATCACAGAAGTTTGAAGGAGAGAAAATACAGAGGGGTGGGGTGGGGGGATGTATATGCTGAACAGCAAGTCAGTGCAGTACAGGAGCAGCAAGATACATTTTGTCATATTTTTTTTCCAACAATATAATAGACGCTAGGCAAAAAACACTTTTCACTGCCTGGAAAATAGTTTCCTTAATTTGTAAAGTTGTGAGACTCTAGGGTCAACACACGCATTACAGTCGAACTGTACAATCTCTGAATAATCAACTTCAGATTTACCAAAAACTAGGGAAGCACCGATACCGTTTTTTCAGTATTGAGTATGAGTGCCAATATTTTTTTCCGGGAGTATGGAGCCAGCTTTCTGGCCAATCAGGGGGGCGGGGGCAGGTAATGACTCGCTGCTCGGCTTCTGGATTGGCCAGCTTCCCAACCAATCAGGTAGCCGGGTGATGAGCCATTACACGCCGCCTGGCTTCCTGATTGGCATGGGAAGCCATCTCCATGCTCCCTCCTCCTCAATCTGGAAGCCGCGGGGCAAGCCATTATCATACACACACCACTCTGCTTTCTGATTGGCCGGGAAGCTAGCTCCATGCTCCTTGGTGACGAGGGAGCATGGAGCTGGCTTCCCAGCCAATCAGGAAGCCGAGCGGTGTGTAATCACTCGCCGCCCGGCTTCCAGATACTGGAAGTTCCGGTATCGGGAGCATTCGGTGCATCCCTACCAAAAACTATGTAATATGAGGACCTACCTTAACTATCCAATCAATTTGTATCCATTTAGGCAGGTACTTGTACTACGTAGTTGTTGCTACATCTAAAGGAGATTCTACAATCGATTGTAACGTTTGTGGGGAGCTTAACTGTCATTTCTGAAAATAGTTGCAACGCAAAACGAAGCAAGCAAACTGTTTAAATATGAGCAGATGTAAAATGTATATGGTAACTAGGGATGAAGAAAACTGGACTGGAACTGGAATTGGAATTTTACAAATATTGTAACCTGTCTACTTGGCTACTTGCTTAATTCTTGGGACCACTGGCAGAACTACCAGGGTCGCAGCGGTCGCAATTGCGACCGGCCCTGGCGTTCCTCTCGCTGGGGGGGGGGCCCAGCGAGGAAGAAGAGGGCCCCCCCGAGATTGTGCCGCTCCTTCCCTGCCACTCTGCCACCCGCAGCATATACGGGCGGCTGTGCGGCAGTGCTGGAGAGGCTTTCACACTAGTCCCGTAGAATGTGCTGCAGGCACCGCCAGGCAGCACATTGTGCTGTGTGAAGAGCCTCTCCACTAAGCCCCGCCCCCTGGCCGGCAAGACACGGAAGAGGGCCCTGCAAGAGAGGGAAGGTAAGTCTGGAGTGGGAAGGGGGTGGGCGCGGGGAAGTGGGGAGGAGGATGCTGGTGGTATTCTGCATAGCTGACTTTTATTATAATGTATTGCTGGGACTTGTAGTCCTGCATAGCTGGTGGTATTCTGCATTGGTGTATGATGATTATACAGCAATGCAGAATAGCACCAACTATGTAGGACTACAAGTTCCAGCAATGCATTATATTTTTAAGTAGGGTGCACCAGTGCCAATACTGGGCATTTTCACAAGCACTCATACTCGTGAAAATGCCCTAATACTAAATGCAGATACCGGTGTTCTGTCGAGAATGCCGACGTAGTCGAATTTGCCGACCTCAGCATCTGCGCACAGACCAGTATTATCGAGGAAACAGGGATTTATTCACAAAGTATTTCGTTTAAATTGTTATTTGTGACCATTAATAATAATATGCCGTCCATCATTTACTGCCACCCATCATTCACTGCCACCCATCATTCACTGCCGTGGACGGCATATCATTAACGGTCACAATTAACCATTACAAACTAATACTTTGTAAATAAATGGCGGTTTCCTCGTTAATCCCATCTGTACGTAAGCGCAGATACTGGGTCGGAGTTCTCGACAGAACACCGGCACTAAAATTTTAAACAAGAAGCTGCCTGAGGTCCCGCACTTGCTGGGGACCTCGGCAGCCTTCCTGTTAACCATGCGGTGCCATGGCGGTGGGGTTGGGGGGGCCCTTCATGGTTTCTTGCACCGGGGCCCTGAAGGTTCTAGCTACAACTCTGCTTCGGACCCCTTACTAATTCCATAAAATGGTACTAGCCACCATTATTGCTGACCCAGTACATCATCCGCTGACCCTGTACATCATCCCGGAAAGTGAATTCCCTGTACCTTACTCTGTGCTTGAATAGTCTTTTTCTACTGATAACACAATACACAGGATAAAGGTGTGAACCACATTATCTTAATAAACACAGGGTCCTGATGTAACAGTCCTCCTGGTGCTTCACAATATGCTAGCTTGGACTTCTATCTCATGGTGTGCATGTACTGCTGGGCCTCCATTTTTACCTCCATTAGCTGTTATTTATTTTGCTAAACTAGGGATACCCAAACTTCGGCCCTCCAGATGTGATGAAACTACAAATCCCATCATGTATCTGCTTTTGGAAGTAGTGTCTGTGGATGTCAGAGTCTAATGGTATTGCCTAATGTCACCAGCACTGACCTACAGTCTGTGACTGATGTTTTCCCACGATTCTTGCACTATTTTGGGTTTCACCTGTTTAGCTGCTACTGTTCTGGTTTTGCTAAATGTAGCACCAGGTGTATAAGCATGACAAAATCCTCACAATCAAAGGTTCTAATGAAAAACTGACACCCATGGGATGCATCTCTGTGAAAGACCCATGCCTCCTGTTGGCATGGCCCATTACACTTCCAATCACTAAGCGAGGGATAGCAAGTCCTGATCTGTTGCAGAGTGCAGGCCCTCCTCAACTTCCTATCCAGCTGCAGAAGTGAACTAGTAAAGAGACCCAAGCACCCATTTACCATTTTGGCCAGCTAGTAAGATTTGTCATTTTGCCATCAGTTTTTGGCAGGGACAAGTATAAAGAATAATTAGAGAAAAACAGGGAATTATTTATAAATTTTGTTAGATACATTATATGTTTTGGTACTACTCAAGTCTTGACAATTTCTGTAAAATAGCTATCTATCTATGTTTGCAGTTATTAATAGCAATGCATTTTCCCCACACACCGTATATAAAGTCTTTCTTTAAATAACTGCACATAAGCTATGATATTATTTTTATTATTATTAAGCAGATGAACATACAGATTATGGCCAAGGTTATTGTAGCCCAAGATGACCTTATGAAACACGTCCTCACCCTGCTGACACTGCCTTGCTCTTGATAACTTCTATGTAAGCTATCTATGTTTTGCTAAGCCCTGCCTAGTAATAATAGCCCTCATAGAGAAAGTGACTTCTGAAGGGCGGAGGTTAACTGATTGCTTTTCTTAAGGGTGGAGAAAGGAAGCTGGTGGGATTTTATTTACATTTTCCTACAAACCCTTTTTCCTTCTTGCCTCTTTATCACAGCGGTCAACCTCTTCCAGCTGAATAACTTAAGGCCAGGACTAACTTCCTCTTCTTGTGTTGCGGGTTCCTGATTAACCACTTTTCCATTAGACACAAGTAACACTTTTGAGAATAGTAAAACTTCAGTTCATTTTAAGTGTTTCTATCTTGAAATCAGGGCTGATGACGGATCCTCTAGGGAGTTAAGTGAATGCATATGTAAGCTTGCACAGAAACTGACAGGCTGCTTCAACACAAGACAATGGAACAGAAATATGAAAAAGTTCAAAGTTTTGTGTCCGAATCAGGTTATGACCCAATTTGTTTGTTGTTCGGAAACTGAGAGAATCCAGGAGACTGTTCTATCAGATTTCTAACCAAATTCTGGTTGCCTGGCTTTCATGCTATCCTTTGGCTTCAATATATTGAGACTACCCCCAGAACAAGTCAAGCTGGCCATACACAAGTAGAATTTTATTTTAAAAATGTGTTCTCGAAACGTTTATTCGACTTTCTAATAGTTGATGGGGTCGAATCATTGACCAGATTCTACCACAGTGATATAAAAAGTCGAAAGAGCAGAATAGAATTTTTTTTCTCAAACAAACAAAATTCTAACAATGTGGTTTTCATTAGAGAAACTCCATTTATTCCAAAATTTTACGTTAAGTAAAAAAATCAAATGGAATTTCGGGTGACATTCGTGAAGTCTCTGATGGCATTATCAAATGGTCCGGAAAGATTTTCCATACAAATGTTTATTCTGAAATCTACCCGTGTATGGCCAGCTTAAGCAGATAAGGACTTCTACACTTAAAGAGAACCTGTCACCAGACCATTCATTTCTACAATAATCTTCCTCAAAGACTTAATGTGCATTTAACATATTTTATGCATGTGTATTTACCTGTGAAATCTTCTCTTGTGTGCAGGCATCTAAAGGACCTGCTACTTGGTGACATCATCTTGAATATGAGATCAGCAGCCCCAGAAGACTCAGTTGTCACTCAAGTCTCAAGTGAAACTCTATAATATGTCCCTTTGCTCTTCCCTGGCTGATTCATAGAAGGTTATGTAGGGGTTAAAGGAAGAACGGAAAGTAAAAACAACAAGTAAGCGTTTACAGTTGATTTTCTGTGTTTTCAACCTCAAGTTTCCACCTGAATGAATAATACGGATAAGAGGGGTCAGCCAGGCCTGCAACAAGTAAAACACAGAAAACATGAATTCCTTTCAACATATCCCCTTTTCTTAAACCAGAAAATTCTGTAATGGTGAGGGTCAAAGCCCAAGTGTTGAAGTCCTCTCCTTAGTCTTTTTTTGTAGCCCAGTGGACAAAAGAGTGGCTGAGAATTCATACATTAGGGTTGGTACCTAAAATAACAAAAATCAGATACAGTAATTAGATCGGATATATACGATCTAACACGACCCAGTCTCCAACTCCCAACCCCAACCGCCAACATCTTCTAAATGTAGCACCAGGTGTATAACATGACAAAATCCTAACAATCAAAGGTTCTTATGACCTTTGATCTAGCTGCTTCTATGGACACCCCTATTGTAAACGAATGGGAACATATACATGCCAAATATAATCCAATGCATTTGCCACCAAAACTAACTGAAATTTAGAAAAGGGATCCCATTTTTGTGTAAAATAAAATTATTGAATTACCTTGCTGACAAAGTGCTCATCAGCTTTGCTCTTTTGGAAAAAAATAAAAAAAACTGACTTCTCAGCTAATAAAACTTTTCTAAACATCAAGCCTGTGTTCTGTGTTTTTTTTTTTGGTGGTAATAGCTTCAAAATCCTAAATGCACTGAAAAAAAAGAAAGAACAAAAACCACACGATAAAGCAATATAAATACAAATATCTGAAGCACTGTATGTGTCCTCACTAAACAAAATTGTAACCCGCAGCTGCCGTTCACATGTATGTAATATACTTCAATAAACATCAGTAAATATATACAGCAGTCTAATCACTCCCCTAAATATCTATCATAAAGTGCAAATCAAACTCATATCATGTATTATAATACAAAACTACTACAAAATCCAAAAAATATTTTGTGCTTTTTTTCTTCAGTTCCAGAGAAAATAAATATACATATACAATAGCCCAAAAAAATGAATTAACCACTTAACCAATTCCTTAATTTTTACACACACAATCAAATCTGAATTTTTGGCTTGAAAACGGCTTAATATCCCCAACAATTATATATTTTGTGAAAGCTGTGACCCTGTAGAATAAAAAAATGCTACTTGAAATTTTTTATGTTGCGCAATATTTTTGCAAATGTTTATCAAACCAATATTTTTTGGATAAAATACACTCAAATTAATTTTAGTGCACACAAACAGAATGTAATACCCATTTTTTTGGTAAAATATATAAAATTAAAAGTAAATGTAAATAAACACACCCCACAGTTAGAAAAATTCCTTTTATTGAAAAAAAGGGTCAGTTTTTGACAATTCCTTTATTTTTTTTAAAAAATGGATCCATCAATGTTATCCAGTGTCATTCATGATGCACGATGCCCACCCACTCGCCAAAATAAAAAAAGTCCAGCCGCACGACGACCTGTCTGAACATGATGAAGATTTGCAGCTAAATTACAGCTCCGGCCTGAATATAAAAAAATGGGCGGAGCGAGCCGTGATATCACAGGGCTCGTTCCGCCAATATGACATTCTGCTCTGTCATAGAACACAGTAGCATTCGTGAGCTCACACAGAGGATATTGGATGTTCAGTGTTTACTGGCACAGTGGCTGGATATAGCACAGGAGCAGTTTTTGGCATGGTCTAGGCACTTTTTAAATTGTGGCTTCAGTATTTATTGTATTCGCTTTATGTATTTATATGCTGGATACTCAGTCATTTTGGTGTCACCCCCTCAGAAAAGTCAAGCACTCAGTCATGGACCGAGTGCCGACAGCTGTATGAGAGAGGAGGGGACCCAGTGGCATACTTGATCCCATTGGATAAAGTATCCCCTCCTGTCTCTGCTGGTGTCCATCACTGAGATGGTCATGGCAGCTAAGTGCATGTGACGTCACACGTGTGCCTGTTAACTTCCTGACACCCGGCAGCCGCTCTGGGTGACACCCAGCCTGGGGACGGTTCTGAAGTCACACAACCTTTCAGGGAGCCCCTTACAGTCACACTGCTGTTTAAGTAATTCTGATTAGCTGGCGGGACACATATATTGTACAAACCAGCCTTTAATATGCAAGTTGTTTATTTTACTGGCCTGTAACTTCAGTGTAAAACTACCGGACAGGTGGTAACCCTAAATGGAAGTTACTTTGGCTCATTTGTATATACGGAACTGTTTTCATGAACCTTATTTTGGAATATCTGGCTTGAATGAAAATGTAGTTGATTTTCATTTAGGTTTTACATACTTGTTTTATTTCATGATCCTACTTTTCTAAGTTTTAGGTCCCAGACAGATGACCTGACATTGTACAGTACAATTTCCTAATAAATCCAGGTCATAAGGCAGAGGAGCTGGGCATTGTTATATTCACCAATGACAGCACATTTCTACATTTTCATTGCAGATTTTTCCTTTTTTTGTGATTAAAATATTGTGGATTAGAGGTATCAGGATGATAATTTTTACGTTTGAAGTTAAGTGGTAACTAAAGTTTTAAAGTCCAGCTGAAGGTACAGAAAGATAAATGTATTTAAATGGACATCATTCCCTATCACTCTCACAGTGCAGCAAGGGAGAATGGAATTACTTATTTACTATGCTGGTCAGTGGCTTCTACCGATCATTATAACACCTGGGTGTACGTTTAATAAACTGTGATAAAACTAGCTTTATCACGAGTTAACTTTACTCAGCAGATCTCTTTGTTTTTCTCGGCTGCACAGAGGCTGTTTAATAACCTGCGAAAAGAAAACTTATCACACGAAACAGCTGTGAAAGGCTGAGATAAGTTATCACAGTGATCAGTTGAGAAAGCAATGTGGGGAATGTATTCTGAGCTGCACAATGACATCCTTTGTGATAATCTTCAATCCTCCATGTAAACAGCCATCGCTGGATGTTTACATTAAAAGCCAATTTCCCGTTCGTGCGCGTGGCCTAGCGGCGGGCACAAGGTGGGTTAGGACATTTAAAAACGCCCACGCATTCCGTCCGCTGTCCGGCCGTTTAGGCCAATGAGATCTCGAGTCCTGGGGCCAGGTGTTACCAATGACCAGTATAGCTGGATCAGGTGGCTGAGAGCAGCCTTATTTGGAAGCCAGCCCAGTGCTCAGGGGAGTGTTGGAGATGTGTGTGTGCAGGGAGCACACAGACAAACTCGGGTGCGTGCTGGACGCACATGGAACAGCCAGGGGTGGCTGGGAGAGTTTAGGAAGGTCGGTGACCCCAGGGACCTGTCGGGCAGATTGCTAAGAGAGCAGAGTGAGTGCCCATGAGGGGAGAGGTCAGGAAGGTCGGTGACCCTAGGACCTGGGGTACAGACTGCTAAGAGAGCAGAGTGAGGGCTCACGAGGGGTGAGCAAGTGTGAGTGTCTTGAAGCTGTGGAAAGCTACCGAGCGAAGCTAAAAGACTGTCTTATGTTGCTGTTGCAAGCTATTTTGTGTTTGCCCTTTCAATAAACTGCGTTTTCCTTGACTTACCTGGACTACAGTGGAGTGTCCTTGTTACAATATATAATCGCCTGCAGGGTGTCACGGGCTTCAAACAGCATTCAGCCTACCTGGGCAGCCAACCATTGCTACTGTGCTAATGTCAGAAATCCAGAAGAGGAGCATCTGTGCTTTATTTTAACTGTTCCTGAAGGTTCCTAAAGAAACTAGGTTTATGACAAGTTCCTGTATCTTTGCTCAGTGCTTCTCGAGAAAAAGGTCTTTATCACCAGGTCTGACAGGGTGCTAAATCAAGGGTACTTTGCACAATACTTATCCAGTGATAAAGCTGTTCTCTACTTTTCTCCCTTTATTAAACAGGTACATTCACATTACTTTCTGTGTACTTATCACCAGGATGAGAAGAGGTGAGATATTTCAGTTCCTACCTGACTTATCACGGGTTATTAAACAGCATTTTCTAGACTTTTCACTTTGCTAAGGTGAGAAAAGCCTTCTCACTGCTTATCACACTCTTTCACAGTTTATTAAACGTACACCCTGGTCAGTGACTTCTACTAATCATTATCATACCTGTTCAGTTACTTTTACCAATCATTTGTACAACCAAAGGAAATCTCACCGCTCCATTTCCTTATACACTTCCTTAGTGTATAAAGCAGCAAATACCAGCACTGCACACCCCAACCAGCTACAACCTCTCACATGTTTCACCTGTAGGCTTATTCATATGGCTTATTCAAATAGGTGAATGAAGCAGTTCAATCAATCTGAAGTGCAAAAGTTCAGTGTGCAAACGAATATAGTAAAAAATATCTATTTAATACGGGCGGGGGAAACTCACAAAAAAATCTTGTTCATGCTGCCTGTTTATTTACAATTTAGCTGTTTATCTGGTGAATGAGTAGGGGTAACAACTACCCCTTACTCATTCACGAGGGGAGAACAGCATCCCGGCCAAATTCACATAAAACCCTGTGCCCGCAGACCTCTACAACCACCGGGCTCGGGTTGTGGGGAAGAGGCCCCTTGTCCTCATTGACATGGGGACAAGGTGCTTTGCCAGGGGTCCCATTAATTTTGAACCTTACATTTATTTTTGCCTCTAGATAACACCTTATTTACTGATTCTTAGAATTTCTGTATTCCGTAATGATTTTCTAAGCAATTATAGATAATTGTTTAACTGTGAATTTGTCTAAGCAATACATTGCTGGTACAATAGTACAATTATTAAATCCCCAGGCTATGTTTGCATCACTTTGGTTTTGTATATTTTCAACAGTTGAGCTGAAAGCATGAGAATTACATTGGCAAAACCAGTTCCTATAATGCTCATTGCCAATTTAAGCATTCTATAGTGCTGACCTAAAATATAAGTCTAAATGTGTTTTTATATGATCTCACCCTTTGAGTGCCTGGTTATAATATAAAGTGTTTGCTTGCTTCTCTTTGCCTTTCAACTGTTTATGCTTATATAAAGAAATATATATACTGGGAACTATAGGCCGGTCAGTCTAACATCGGTAGTTTGTAAAATGCTAGAGGGCATAATAAAGGATTATCTGGTAGAATTTGTTCAGGAAAACGGGATAGTTAATGACAATCAGCATGGGTTCAGGAAAGATCGTTCCTGCCTAACTAACTTGCTAACTTTTTATGAGGGGGTAAGTAGAGATATGGACGGAGGTAAGCCGGTAGATGTGGTATATCTGGATTTCTCAAAGGCTTTTGATACGGTACCACAGAAACGCCTGCTACACAAGCTGAGAGCTATCGGCATAGATGAGGTGGTGTGTACGTGGATAGAGAACTGGCTACGGGAACGGGTCCAGAGGGTATCTGTAAATGGCACCTTTTCAGAGTGGGCTAGTGTAATGAGCGGTGTGCCTCTGGGTTCTGTGCTGGGTCCCATATTGTTCAACTTATTTATTAATGACATCGGGGAGGGTGTTAACAGCGATATTTCCGTGTTTGCGGATGACACCAAAATTGGGAGGGTAATAGACACGGACTTAGACATTATAACATTACAGGAGGACCTGGATAAAATAGGGGAGTGGGCATTCACCCAAGTGACTTCCTGAGCACCCCTGGGACGCCACCCCCAGGGGGCACAACACCACGGGCTTCTGCCGCCCCCAACCCTCTAGCCTCGATCAAGCTTCGTATCCATTCCTATCAGGAGATAGTTCACCTTCAGAGATCCCTCCGCCGGAGCCCACCCATTAACTAGGGTCGAAGACTCCGAGGGCCTGGAACCTCATCCAGCTCCCTACCAATTACGCCAGGAATCTACTAGGCCGTCCATCCACCCCACACACGTGACAGCGGCCATTCAATTCCCGACAACTGATAAGAACAGATACTACACTTGATCTTAGCCAAAAGGCCGAGAAGCGATAAACTGTTTAAAATTAACTCCATTAATAAAAACTAGAGGCCACCACCTAAAATTGGTGGAAAAAAAATTCCAGCACAAGGGGCGAAGGGGGTTCTTCACAGTAAGATCAGTTAGGGTCTGGAACTCACTGCCACAGGCAGTGATTTCAGCAAAAAAATGTGGAATTGTTCAAGAAACTTTTGGACGATTTCTTAAGGGACCGTAATATACAGGGGTACAGGTACTCCTAGAATGAGATCCTAACAGGTTGGACTTGATGGACTAATGTCTTTATTCAACCTCAAATACTATGTAACTATATATATATACTGTATATCTCACATCAGGGTGATGCGCAGAGATGTATCAGTTCGTAAGTTACATTAATGAAACATGGCTGTAAGAGGCATAAGCTTAAAAGCAAGCATATGCTTTAGCTCTCATTCACACGAGAAATGGCCTTCCCGTACAGATCCATGCTGCATGCACGGCCGTATCGGGCCGCTCCCGGGAAGGACAGGTGCTGCGTGTGATTACATGCAGCAGCCTGTCCTCCATGGGAGTACGCGGCCGTACGATACCCTATGCTCACCTCACCTGCACGTCCGTACGGGTGCGGGTGTCCATACTCGTACGCTCCCGGGATGGATCCTGTCTGCGTCCAAGCAGGGACACCCACACCCGTACGGACGTGCAGGTAGGGTGAGCATAGGGTGGCATACGGCCACGTACTCCCATAGAGAAGGACAGACTGCTGCGTGTAATCACACGCAGTACCTGTCCTTCCCTGGAGCGGCCCCATACAGCCGTGCACGCAGCACGGATCTGTACAGGCCAGCCGTTTCTCGTGACGGCCCGTACAGATCCGTGCTGTTGCTTTATCATGCAAAGTTAAGCTGCACCAAAGGTAAAGTGATTAAGTCCAATTGCTATTTGAAAACAGCGCTGCTATATATAGTCATTGCCCCAGTGCTGTTATAAAAATGGCACCTGGTAGTTTAGTGGTAAAATTGAGACAGTATGAGACGTTAACCAAGTTCTTTTAACTTGTTACCCTTTTGTGCAATACCTTTTTAGCCAAAGTGCAGCCTGCTCAAAAAAGCTAAAGAATGCACTGCCTAGCCTCTTGCAAAAATAAAAAAGCAGCTTTAATACTTAAATTGTATGTATACCCAAAACATTTTTTTGTTTTAGTTTTGGATAGTGTAGTGAATGTTTAAAACCTCTGCCAGCTTTGTTTGTTTTGTTCTCTGTATACCATAGGGGAAATTTCCTTTCAGTTCCTTTCCTGGAGACACAATAAGAAACTAGATAATATTGTAGGAGGAAATCTCTCCAAAGTGTGGAGAAATCCCCTAGACAGTTTTTACTGGAACAGAATTGACTGATTTCCCCTAACCTCCTGTATAGGTGATAAATATGAAATGCTGGATTTTCCATTTTTTTACCCTGTGACAATGATCACCACTTTTTGTTTTGGCTGTAGATATACTTTAACACTTTACTTTTATAGAGATATTGGGGGGAATTTATCAAAACAGGAGCAGACAAAATCTGGAGCAGTTGCCCAGGGCAACTAGTTTGTTCAGTTAAGATTTTAAAATGAAAGAGAAAAGCTGATTGGTTGCCATGCACAGCTGCTCCAGATTTTGTCTGCTCCAGTTTTGATCAATAACCCTCATTGTATATATACACTGCCTGCCCAAAAAAAGTATCCACCTGGATTTAGCTGAGGTAATAGGTCAGAGCCCTTCAGTGGATCATTAGAGTAGGTTCAGCAATGTTATGTCCCCAGAAAATGATGTCAGCTGCCTACCTGAATATACTGAACGACTAGTTTTTTCCATCAATGGATTTTTTCTGATGACAATGCCAGGATTAATCTGGCTTAATTGTGAAAGAGTGGTTCAGGGAGTATGAGACATCATTTTCACACATGGATTGGCCACCACAGAGTCCAGACCTTAACTTAATTGAAAATCGTTTGAAAGTGCTGGAGAAGACTTTATGCAGTTGTCTGACTCTCCCATTATCACTACAAGATCTTGATGAAAAAGGAATACAACTCTGGATGGAAAGAAATGTTGTGGCATTGCATACATTTATTGAAACTATGGCACGGCGAATGCATGCCGTAATCAAAGCTAAAAGCGAACCAACAAAATATTAGAGTGCGTGACTTTTTTGCCCAGGCAGTATATACAATATGTGTGTGTGTATATGTATTTGTATATGTATATATTCAATTCTAACTTGTACAATTCTTCTGTATATAGAATAATTATATTTAAGAAAGCCTGTCTTTCTTATTTTACAGTAGCAGAAGGACCTGGAAACATTTCCTTTCTACGGCCAGAAGGACCTGTATCCTCCTTTTTGTGTCTCATTCACAGTGGAAGATTTCTATCACTACAGTGTTAATACTTTCCAAGTGCTCATCAAGCTCTGCTGAATTGAAAAGACAATGAGCTGACCCTGCCCATTTGTAGGAGCCTATATTTTGTTTAATTTTTAGCTAATGTGCCCATCCCTTGTTGGAAACCTGTTAATGGCAGCTAATGGCTCTCAGGGAGAGGAAACGCCTGATCACCGGTCATATGTTCACGTCTGTGTCCGGAGTGACTCGGGAAACTGCTTTCCTTCCAACACATACAGAGTAAAAGACAAAGACTCTGGAAATTAACTCTTTCAACTTTATTTACAAAGACAGAATAACCAGTCAGGTTACTGCCAAGTTGGGATGAATGGCTCCATAAAGTTTGGCTGTATCAGCACTACTATATACCAGCAATACTGAATGCTGATGCATTTGGGCAAAAGCCACACACAGTTGTAAACATACCTGTGCTGTGGTGGTCCTATTATAAATTATAGGTGTACAAATATTAAACATAAACAGCCTTTTGCAAAAGTTTGGACACAGGCTTTACTCTTTAGTACAAGTTAACACAACTTTGCTAGGGAACTGTTACCTGGCCCATTTATGGAAAAAGTGAGATGGCCTGTGTAATGCTATAAATCCCCCCTCCCATGACTCTCTGATACTTACCTCTCCCCCACTATTCCTTCTTCAATGACCACCAATGCAAAATACCCAGTTCTTAAGAGTATGGGTGAGCATGTAACCTACCACAATAATGTAGCGCCTGAGCTTTGCGGCTAATCACTAGGCAAGAACATTGTCACATAAGTGTGTGATGTACAATTACTCTTTGCTCTGAATACATATGACAACATTTCTAGGCATTCTATTATACAATTTAAATCATTAGTTCACTTTATGACAAAAAAATTAAAAGGTGAAGTAACTCTTCGGTTCCCGCTGCACTTAGCTGTTCAGACAACATACCCCTGCTGCCCACACCACCCACAAACTAATGAGCACACAGTCACAGTGGCCCTGTAGCATCTTAAAGCTTTTATTGGCATGTTGTCATTGGTCAGTGTCACCACATGACCGCGCCTACCAATGAGATTCTCTTCTTTCTTCCAAGGCACTAGTCCAGAAAATAGGAAGCTCAGAAGAGATGATCATTGGTCATGTGACCGCCAACACCATTGACAAATTACTATTTTGTAGTGAAGTTTTGAAGTGTGCGGCCGGTCATGGGTAGATGGAGTATGTCATCTGAATGTCTGAACCACTAAGTGCAGCAGGGACCGGGGTGGGGAGGGTACTGTTAGTTTACCTTTTTTTTTGTGTTAATCTACTAAAGTATTAGAACTTAGTTACTGCTCTAAAACTTAACCTAAGTCAGGTAAACATAGTTTCAGATCTTTAAACATTTACTAACCCTTAGAAACTCCCTTATACCAACACAATTTCGATACTTTCTTATGCTAGTTATACATGGCTAGATTTGAACAGACTGAACAAAAGAAAATCAATAGATTCCTTTATGCTTGCTAAGCAGCATGAATGGAGGAATCTCCAGTGCAAGCTTTTGTATTCAAGCAACCACAGCATCCATAGCTGCCTGAATACCCAAACAGTGACTCTATGTGACAGGATGCAGTCACTGTTCGGCCAATAATTTTCCACCCAAAACAGTTGATTTGGCCCACCCATAGCTAGAATTTTGGCCGATTCAGTAGGACAAGTCAAAACATGCAAAGTCTTTTCTGCTCGGCTATACAATTTAGCCTGCTTTCTTACCATCAGTATTCCTTGTATTGCTGATTATATGTCTATCATCCTTCTGTTAGCTAGGAGACATTTACTGGGTAACTGTAGTTGTTGTATTTTTGTTCTAATACATTCTGAAACCTTAAAACAAATAAAAAACTGTTAACATAAAAAAAAAGGTCACGTGCATTTGTTTTCCTTTGCGGTCCCGAGTCCTCCAGAAGAGCGGGGGACCCCAAAAACCAGCGGGGACAGAGGCATTTGGAGGTGGGGGCAGGCCAATGAGCTAGGGACGGACCTGCAGACATATTACAAGTGATTTCAGCGGCATGACTTGCTGTACATTTAGCCCCGCTTGCTGTACATTTAGCCCTGTTTGCACTACAAAACGAGCAGCGGCCATCCTGCTATACATTTAGCTCTGCTTGCCCAAAGCAGGGCTAAATGTTGAAAAAAACTACCCACCCTGCGGCTGTGCCGCCCCTCTACTCCCTACTGCCCCCTAAGACCTGGCCTCGGTGGCCTTGTCGGAAATCCGGCTCTGCTTACACCCCACATTCATGAGCTTCTATAAGGATTATAAAAATAATTGGCCATTATAGAGTAAGGGAGTCTATAAAAAGATATCTAAACCCTTCCACCCCATTTGTTTCTAAGGCAATCATTTGGCTGTTCCACAGCCCATAGAGTGTGCCAAATTATATGCAAGATTTGTATCTGCCTGTGTGCAAAATGTGGGTGAATCTCCCTCCACTGACAGCCATCAGTGTTCCAATCGCAGTTCACCACTGTGGGGATCCTCCAATGGGCCTGTGCACATCTGCCCTCTTGTAGCATGTGTATATAAAACTTATCCAGGCCACCATCAAAGTGACTGTCCCAACATAATCTCTGCCCCATGCCAGATATATGGCTCTCTTATCAATTCACTTGGTGAATAATATTCTTATTACACATTTAACATTTTCCTTCTTTTATTCCACCTCTGGTAATATATATGGACAATGGGTGGTGAAGCATCAGATTATTTGAGTGTGCTTTTCCTTTACATATTTGTAATCATAAATTATTTTGAACTGAATTCTTAGCTTGCCAAGTAACAGGATAATATGGTGTGATGTCACTTCCTGTTCTGCACACGCCTGTGCCAAAAATTTATATTAGTGACAGTGGTAAATGTGTCCTTGTTTCCAGCCTCCCATGGTGACATCTTATTCTTAATATCAGAAAGAAGCTTCCTTCCTGCCCGTGCTGCTGCATAAAGCTGCACGTATTACACCCGGAATGTCACCAGTCCAGTACAGAGCGCAACCCCACCTACTTAATGACACTGTGACGCACAATCCAGAAAATAGCACTGGTCTTTCTTCTACAGTGGTCTAAAAGCACCTTTTCATTTGATCACATTGCATATATTTTCAGCAGGAGTAAAAAAAAAAACCTTTTCACGTTTCTGGCAAACTGAAAACTGCAAGGTAAGACAGAAAACGTGAAATGAGATGCACAGAGATGTCAGCCTGAGAAAACAGTTTATACAGTGATGAGAAAGTGCCACAGGTTGCACCAAAAACAGGGTGTGGTTAAATAGTCTAAGGCAGATTGCTTAAATTGCACAAATAAAATGTGTGCAGCAACAAAGGGGATGGCATGTGAAGTTGTGCAGTGCACTTAGAAAACAAGGACAAAGGCCAAGTATCCCTTCCAGGAACACACAAACAAACGTGTTGTGGTGAACTGGCATCCGCTACACAGAGGGTGAGAGAGGTTTCAAATGTTCTTCATTGTGAGTTGTTATTGGAAGTCTAAACTGTGCATGCAAGCTGATAGTATATTCAATCTCCTCCAAGGTTGAGGGCACAGCTTGATGGTGCCAGTTCTTCATGTAAACCATGACTTTTATTTTGACTTTTTTTGGGAAAGGAGTAACAAATGGTACTATGCATCCCATACTTATTCCCCTGGAGGGGGTGTGCGATATCTTTGCCCCACTTAATATAAAGATTCTAATAAGTCCCCCTGCAGACCCAAAGATCTGAACATCTCTTTTTGAAGGCAGGATGTTGGTAATGAGGCTCTTGTCCCTTTTTACCATGGGGACAAAGTGCCTTGCAAGGGGAAAGCTGCCCCCCTTTTTAAGAAAGAATGTAGATTAAAGGTATGTTACCTAATCTGCTTTCCTTGGGGAGAAGGGGGGGCTGCTATTTCATGCTCTCTACCCTCTCTTTTCTGGCCACCTACGCTGCATGCCTGGATAAAGGTCTGCTTTGAATTCAAGGGGAAACTCCATGCTGTTTTTTTCTGTGTACTGCCCCTTAAAAAAATGCATGGTGAATAAAAACACCCACACTGTGACAAAGTCCTTTATTTGAAAGAAGTCCCCTAATGTAAATCCAAAATCAATCATATTTCCCATTGAAAATGACAGATCCCTGACAGGCTGCTGCATGTCAACAAACCAGCCAGGGATCCTGAGCAACGTAATTGACCACAAATGGTCATGACCATATTTGGTCAATGACATCAACCAGGATCTCCAGCTGAGTTGTTGACAAACAGCAGCCGGCTAGGAAGCTGGCCAAGTATGGGGAGTTTGTCTGGTCTTTCGCCAGTTTGGAACAAATGGGTTCAGGTTAAACTTTTGTTCAACCCAAACTTGAAGCTCATTCCTAATAGCATCTATTGAAAACTGTTTTGTTTTTTAAGCCTCCTAAAATAGATGGCCAATAACCAGATTTATTGGTCATGGGCCCTTATTGTAGAGGTTCTAGAACATCTCTAGACAAATAACCCTTTTCATTTGAATAATTCCAGCTGAACTCTGGTCACACACAGTTGAAATACATTTTTCTAAACTGTCTTACCTGCCAAAAGATATGTGATCCAGGCACCCATACTAGACAGCATAATGAGGTCAGTGACCCAATTTTTCTCCAGTGCAGTTAAGAAACACAACAGCTTGATCACTAATATGTCCTCTCTGTCTCCACTTTCATATCCTTAGCACATTTACTTTTTTTTTTACATGTTTTAGACACTTCATTAAAAGCAAGTGCTGTCTGGAATAATGACTAATAAATTACCTAGGTATGATGATGTACCTTGAAGTTCATTGTCAAAATAATAATATAATTATAAAGGTGCACTTATTCTTAAAGCACAACTCCAAAGCTACTGTCATATTCTCTGTTTTAGTACCACTATATATACACACATCCATACCATAAACAAATTTAAAGCACTAGTTGCAGAAACAGGGAAAAGATAGATACTACTACCTGTGATGTCATTATGTAACCCGCAGTTTCTCAGCTATAAAGAGTTGCCAGAAGGAGGGTCAGTGCAGTTGCACAGCATTATTTCCTGTACTTTTTCTGGAACTACATGTTACATGATTCCTGCTCGATGTTACCTCTTTGTGAGCAGAGTTGGAGGTGGAGTTTCTGATGGCTGAGACTCAAACATGTAACACTTGCAGTTGGGGAGGCCCCACTGCAAGGATTTTTTTTCTGGTGCTACACTGCTACGTAAAATGTTATATACATGTGAATTACCATCACAGTAAGCCCTGTGGTCTAATGCAGTGTTTCTCAACCTGGTGTAACATCTTAGTTCATCAGGGGACAAAATATAAAAAAGTCAGTACCCAAATCTTTTATTACTCAGCCTTCAGGATCCAGCACAGTCTTGTCTGCCACCTCTCTCCTGCCCACTTACAGTAGCAAAATTTTAAACTGTAGCCGTCGACGTGTCTTTGGCGACCGATGATGTAATCGGTTGCTAGAAACCAGTTGGGTGCCTTGTATGCGAAGTATGCTGTGCAAAGATAACATTAGTTGCCAAGGAGCGAGCTGACATCCCACAAGGTACATGACTGATTCCCAGCAACCAATGATGTCATAGGTCACTAAAGAGGCTGCAGCCACAGTTTGAGATTTTGCTACTGGTGGTACCATTATTTTCAAGTGGTAAACTTGGATATTGTGCACAGAACAAGGTAATGATAACAAGCTGTGGACCAGGAGCTCCGTGTCTGCCTCTCATCCATCCCTGCCATAATAGGGCTATTGTGTGCATCATTCCTGGCTAAGGTTTCCTATTGATGGTAAGTAACAGTTACATTTTAGACTGGGGTACCTCGAGATTTTGCATACATTAAAAGTGTGCCGTGACTCAAAAAGTTTGAGAAACACTGGTCTAATGATAAGTGTTCCTAATCAATATACAGAAAGGCAGGAGTTCAAGGCTGTTTTGAAAGTTATTGAGAGTTGAGCCTTACAGAAAAACTATTTTTTTTTAAAATAGTAACATCTGTAATTTTTATTTAAATCATTCAAATGTTATATTTAAAAATCAGGACTTCTACTTTCCTGCACATGCTGAGCTCTGTCCCAGCTACCACTCTATTGCCCTTTACATACTGGTCCCAAGGCAGTATTATACATTGGTTAGTGGTTGATATAAAAGTGTCATGCATGAGCAAAACAGTTGAATGTTGACTATTTCAAAAATTTCACCAGTGCATTTATACATCGATGTCACCCTTTCTCCATCGGAAGGCCGACATTATGTATAGCATGACTTATTTTATAGTAAAACCCATAGGCTTCTCGAAAACACCATGATTTGCTTGCTTTAAATATCTGATCTGACATTGCGATAACTGGTGTATTACCTTTTTATGTGACTTTAGTCCTTTTTAGGTGACTTTGAGGGTGACATGGAACAACAATCGAAAAACCACCATTAGTTTGTACCTATAGAAAGCACAAACTGAAAGAGTTACTTCAAGATCGGGCTCACGATTAAATATATATTTTAGATAAACTTTATTGGTTACAAAAAATTTAAATTACATTGCACCTTGCCGCAAATCACCCATTAAAAACAAATTGACAACGTTGTCAATACACTCACACCATCCACTCATTCAGGTGGGCACCATACACATCCTAATATAATGAATCAATGCTGGTAAATCAATATATTCCCATCATTTAGAAAGAAAAAAGGGGAAAGAAAAAGACAAAAAAAGGAACCAATTCAAAAAAGGTTTCCTCGTATTGCTGAGCTATAACATCCTTGTTGATGCAATCAATACTCTGTAAAAAATAACCCACAAGCAAAAATAATGTTTCCAGTTCCTTAGTCTGAATCCATCATCTGATTAAGACATGCTGAATAAATATAGCTATGCAGTCCCCTTATTTATAAATGAAGCACAGATTTCCAGATGCTAACAGACTAGACATGTCTCATGTAAACGATATACTATCACTGGAGGATATTTGGAATACAAATGTTAGTTCCTTGGCATATAGGAAGCTGTGTGTACTCTCAGCTCTTCAAACACTGCTGTATCTCCTTGCCGGTCGGTCCCAGCCTTCTATTTAATGTTGAGATCTACTCCCGCACAAGCGGCACCAATGTACCCCAGCTTCACCTATACACTTTCCAAGGTATATAAACAGTGGTTCTCCACGTGTCACCTCCGCAGTAATTCATATACTTGCCCAACATCCAGTCTCAATGTCACTATCCCGAAACCTGGGAAAGAATCGAATCTACCCCAAAATGTCTGCCCAATCTCTCTCCTAAATACTGATTTGAAACTCTATGCAAAAATATTTGCAAATCGTCTCAAACAGATCCTGAACGGATCGTGGTTCTCTCTAAGGTACTATCCCTGAAGTTCTTGATTTGTTTTGCTATGTTTTTTCTTAATTTTTGTCTTTGAAGTGCAACTATAGATCTCTCTGGACTTCATCTTTACCCCAGGGCTATGCCCTCTACTTCAAGTTTTCTACACACCACCACTTGGTTATCTGCCCTATGTAAGTTGGCGGAATCTAAGCTTTTCCACACGTTTCCAACATGAGTCTACAATTTGTTTCTATTAACGCTAGAGGTTTGAACCACCCTGCTAAACGCTCGACTTTCTGGAAAGAAGCATTGGTGACTGGGGCAGACATCCTCGCATTTTCGCAAAGATGCGGCTCCTATTTGCTCACATACTATGTTCCCACATATTTTTTTCTCCAATATGCCTACTAAAAAAAAAGAGAGGCGTGATGATTGCTATTAACAAAAAGGTCACGTTTTCCTTACATGACTCAATTGTTGATCCCATGGGACGATATATTATTCTCATAGCCCAATTAGATAATACTATGTTCAGGATTGTTAATGTGTATCCGCCTATTGTTCGACAAATCCATTTTCTGCATAGATTGTTTAAATTAATTTCTTCAGTCAAAATAGGTGGACTTATTGTGTGTGGAGATTTTAACGTGGTGCCTGATCCTACGATGGACTCTACTAGTTCACACAGGCACAACGTTACCAATCTTCATTCTATATTATGTACTCAGGGCTTGTATGATGCCTGGAGATGCTATCATGCTAGTGAAACAGATTACACCTATTTCTTATCGGTGCACAACTCCTACTCGAGAATTGACTTCTTTTTGGTGGATTGTTCAATACTCTATTGGGTGACTGATACTAAAATACACACTATTACATGGTCTCACCATGCACCTATTTCTATGAGGGTCGCTAGTCGACACTCCTCCTCATTTAAGCGTCTTTGGAGAAACAACTCAGCTCTTTTCACACAGGCTGATAGCGTCTCTAGCATCACCACTTCCTTATCTGAATATTTCTCTATCAATCAGGGATCTGTATATGATCCTTTCACCTTATGCAATGCACATAAGGCTGTTATAAGTGGGGTTTATATGCAAATGAATGCTAGGATAAATAAACAAAGGTCACAGCACCTTGATGCTCAGCTCTTGGAATCGTCAATGTAGAGTCTCAAAACAAGGCTGTCCCAAATGCCTCCACTTTGGGACAGCCCTACTAAATTGAAAGGTCTGCGGTACGAGCTAAGGTTACTTCTCCTAGAACAATTTGACCGCCAAACATCCCTTTTGAAATTAAACTACTATTCTTTCCTTACACCTAGGCGAACCCCCCCCCCCCCCCCCCCTTTTCCCCCCCCCCTCCTCTCCTCCCATACCCAACCCCTTCCATCTTAAACTACCACAGACTTTTCCTTACACCTAGGCGAGCAATCGCTTTACCCCCCTTGAGTCACCGTTCCGCTGGGTTCACACCTATTGTTGTACGCTGCCCGTTACACGGGCATTCTGTTGCTCACCCACCAGAATGTTTCTGATGTTTATTTAAGTTTCTTGTATCACAAAAACTAATAAAACATATTGAAGAGAAATTAAACTACTATTCTAATGCCAATAAAGTCAGTACGTTTCTAGCTAGAAGAGTCAAAGATAAGAAACTCCAAACTAATATCTCCCACATTATTAGGCCTTCGGATAATCAAAATTCACCCATCATCAGGATATAGCAGACCAATTTAGTGATTATTACCACACCTTATACAACTTTAAAGAAGATAGCAAGATCCCCCAACCTGAGATAGAAGATATAAATCAATTCCTCTCGTCAGTCCATCTTCCCCAGATCTCGGACAACCAATTACACATCCTCAATAGCCCCATTACTGCTGAGGAACTTATTCAAACTATTGATACTCTTCCTAACAATAAATCCCCGGGGCCTGATGGGTTTTCAGCAGAATACTATAAAACGATTAAATCCCTCCTGGTTCCCCATCTCCTGGAGGTTTACCAAGAGGCTATAAAGGCTTCAACCTTCCCACCTGAAATGCTTACAGCTCTCAATGTTACTATCCCGAAACCTGGGAAAGAACCGAATCTACCCAAAATGTCCGCCCTATCTCTCTCCTAAATGCTGATTTGAAACTCTATGCAAAAATATTGTCAAATATCCTCCCTTCCCTTATCCAACCTGACCAGACGGGTTTTATTAAAGGTAGACAAGCCCTGACACTATGAAACACCTTATTATTATTATTCACTATGCTGAACAACATAAACTTCCAACCCTTTTACTCTCTCTCGATGCTGAGAAAGCATTTGACAGAATTAATTGGCGATATCTACAACAGGTCCTACTTAAATTTGTTTTTTCAGGATCCATATGTTCAGTCATTTTGGCATTATATTCCTGCCCTTCGGCCCAAGTTTACCACTCAAAGCCATCCTCAAAATCTTTTAACATATCGAATGGTAGCAGACAGGGATGCCCCCTCTCTCCACTAATCTTCAGCATCCTTATAGAACCCTTCGCTGAGTCTATAAGATCTAATCCTGCAATCTCGGGTTTCTGAATTGGTCAATATCACCACAAAATACATCTCTTTGCAGACAATGATATCCTTATGCTTACTGATCCTTCTTCTCTTATTGCGGTTCAAGCGGTCATAGCGGCCTCAGCGCAGTATCCTATTATAAAGTTAATGATACTAAATCCTTCACACTAGGTCTTGAGATTAACCCTATACAACGCTCCGAATTATCGACTGAATTGCCCTACATGTGGAAACCGACCAGCATCTCATATTTGGGTGTCCATCTTATGGCCTCTATGACTCACCTATTTAGATACATTTTTATCTCGTTCCTGAATAATTTCAACACTGAACTCCAATAACTATTTAGATTCAAATTGATCTGGTCAGGACAATTAGCTGCATTCAAAATGATGGTGCTTCCTAAATTATTGTACTTATTTAGAACCCTACCTATCCCTCAAAAATACTTTCAATCACTCAGGTAGGCCCTCCTCCAGTACCTGTGGCAGCGCAAGAAAGCTCGATATGCATACTCTCAGCTGCTGTAACTAGTAGTGTCTAGATCCCAATTACTGTATGTTAAATTCTTATTTCTAATGTTAATTTGAAATTGTGGTATCACAAAACTCTTTGAACTATATGAAGGCACTACTCTCCGAACCTTTTCAGATCTGCAACGCGCTTACTTGCTTCCTCTAGCTGAATATTTCCACTATTTACAAGTTAGGCATTTACTGCTACAAGGTGGACCCACTGTTCAGAAGGTCCAATCCAATGTCTGGTCACTGTAGAGTGGTCCCTCCATTTTGAGATGTGATATTTTCTTGATTTATAACAGCCTTCAGAATAAAATGATTTTTTACAAAACCCTGCCCTTTGTGAAATGGGAAAGGGATCTTGAATCAGTCTTTACTACATAGCAATGGAGTACAGCACAAAAATATTTGTACTCCACTTCAAAATGTGTCAACCTTTGGAAGCTTTCACAAAAGATTATGCTGAGGTGGTAACTCACCCCGTATAGACTTGCAAAATTCTCTGCAACTAATTCCAACCTATGTTGGAGAGAATGTAATCGAATTGGTACGTTACTCCATGTGCTCTGGTCCTGCAACAATCTACAAACTTATTGGAGAATGATCTTCCAAATTCTCTGTCAAATCCTGGGACTAAGATTATCCCCCACATTCTAGCTTGCCCTTCTGAATTTGGGGATAGAAAGTGTGCCTTCCCCTTACCGCGTGGTGGCTACTCATGTGTTGTTAGTGGTCAAATTGATGATAACGAGGAAATGGAAATCTGTTACCAATAGGTGAGGTGTTAGAGTTGGTTCATATACTGTACATTACAACCATAAACGGATTCTGGCACACCGCCACACCAATCTCAACAAGTTAGATAAGCTTTGGCTGCCCTGGACCGATAGGTATGTGAAATCAACATGGTATATTATACGTTGAGATCTTTATTTTTGTTCATGCACTGGAATTCTTTTTCTTTAAGCTGTACTGATTTATTATGTCTCATTTTATTTTATGTTTTCTCCTTTGTACCAACATTGTACTAGTTCTGATAAGAAGTTCTCACCTAATACGTGTCTACTTATGCTTGTGAAAACTCAATAAAAATTATTTTCAAACAAAATAAAAAACACTCCAGGTCTAATAATAAAGATGAGCGGTAAGGTAGGGAATGTGGTTCTACTCCCGGAAAAGATGTATGTAGCAAAAGTCAAGCACCTTCTTAGGGATTAGGGATGGTCTCGATGTTCAGTGCCTTGTGAGGCCTGATTAGCTAAAGCCTTGCACCTGACCACAGGTCAGGTCCAAAACTTTGCCCAGTCAAGGCCCAATCAATCATGGCTCACCTGTCAGATGCCGTACAACTGTAAACAGTTGGGACGGAGCTAGCTGTCACCGCTAGCTCTGCCCAATTGTTTATATGTTGCCAGCATCTGTCAAAATGCCATTCTGTTGCGGGAGTTTGCCGCCAGCAGACGGGACGGCGGTCGTCGTTTTTTAAAAATGATTATTTCTATTTATTTTTTATTTCGTCGAGTCGTCGTCAGCGGACGGGACGGCGGTCGTCGTTTAAAAAAAATGATTATTTCTATTTATTTTTTATTTCGTCGAGTCGTCGTCTTGGACAATGCTGGATGTCGTGATTGACCCTGGATTACATCAGTGGATCCATTTTGGGGAGGGGGGGGTTTACAATAAAAGACTCGTCAAAAACTTTTTTGTTTGTTTTTTTCAAATAAAGGATTTTTTCAAAAGTCTGGTCTTTTAATTTATAATTTCTTTTAACCCTTTAGTGAATGGGAAGGGGTACAAGTACTCCCTACTCATTCACAAGGGGGGGCGCATACCCTGATGTGAATAAGCCCCCTGCCTGCACCCCCACAACCAACGCCCCAGGGCTTGTGGGGAAGAGGACCTTGTCCCCATCGGCACGGGGACAATGTGCTTTTGTAGGGGCGACACTGGAAAAGCATCCTCCCAGGGCCGAGGGCATGTGGCCTGGTATGGGAGGGAGGGGGGACGCTCGCTCATCCTTCCCCTATTTCCTGCTCTGCTAGGCCTGTGCTCGCATCAAGGGATTAGGAATTTAGGGTTAGGAATTTTAGGGGGAACCCCACGTTTTTTTTCTTCATTTTTGGGGGTGGGGTTCATCCTTAAAATTCCTACCAGACCTTAAGCGCCTGGTATGACTTTGATGGGGAACCCCATGCACTTTTTTTTTTTTTTTTTACATGGGGCCCCTCCTAAAATTCATACCAGACCTTAAGGCTTTGGTATGACTTTTGGGGGAACCCCACGCTTTATTTTTTTTCCTTTTTTTATTTAAATGGGGTCCCTACTAACATTCCTACCAGACCTAAAGGGTCTGGTATTGTTTGAGAGTGGGAACCGCACGCTTTTTTTTTTCGTTTTAAATGTAACTTTTTTCCTTACAAATGTCATTTTTGCTGCAGCAGGTTCTATACATTGTACAGATGTGCCACTTTACAGGCAGTTTAAGGGGACCCCCAAGCACAATATTTAAATGCATTTTTCATTTTTATTGTTACACTTTACGTGGTGTTAAAATCACTGCTCCTTTAAAAACATGGGGATTACAGGCAGTAACAACTTTTCTGGAGAGACATTACCCTTCTGTAGCCTCCCAGAATGAATTTCTGGTGGAGCTTCTTGATTTTGCCTTACACAATAATTTCTTCCAGTTTGCTGGATCATATGATAGGCAAATTAGGGGGACCTTGATGGGGGCACCTGCCTATGCGTGCCTCCACCTGGGTCTCTGGGAAACACAAGTAGTATACAATCATCAGATGTACCTTGGCCACGTTAAAACGTAAAATGATATCTTGATGGTGTGGGGTGGTACTGGAGAACAGCTGGAGGCTTTCATCTCGGAACTCAATATGAATGACAGAAATATTTGTTTGACATTCGTATCTACTGAGGTTGAAATTCCCTTTCTGGACCTGAATGGAAAATGAAAAGGGGAGAGATTGGAAACAAGGAGATTCAGAAAGAAAACTGCAGCAAATACAGTGCTGCATGCCACCACCCAAGCTTTAATACAGGGGATCCTCACAGGGCAATTACTATGAATCAAACGGAACTGCACATCACATGGACACTATAGAGAGGAGTCTAGGGCACTTTACAAACATTTTAGAGAAAGGGGATACTCACGTAAGACACTTAAAAAGAGCAGTGCAATAGTAGGTAAGAGGACAAGAACAGACATTTTGTAAGGTGGAAGGACAAATAGAGATCCTGAAGGTAGTGATCATGTACCAATTATAACGCAGTAGGGTACAGATTGGGAGAAACTGAAACAAATCTTGAAAAAGCACTGGCATTTACTACAGCTATGTCCAACTTTGACAGATATAGTGGGTCGCTACCCCCAGTGAACGGCACAGAGAGATTGTAATCTAAGGGACCACATAGTCAGTTCTGAATAAAGGCCAGGTGGACCACAAACCTGGTTATCCGTCAGAAAGAGACTTAAGGGAATGTACCCATGCGGGAAATGTCAAGTTTGCCCTTTTGTACATAAAATAAAATATTTTCACAACACAAAGGGCACAAAAACCTATGAGATTACTCAAGTTAATAATTGTGGCACAAGCAGAGTTGTGTAGCAACTGGAGTGTCCCTGCAAAAAGTCTTATATTAGAGAAACAAAATGTCAATGACGTGTTCGTATTGGTGAACATCTAAGACATATTAAAAAGAAAAAAGAGGACAGTCCGATTGCATGACACTTTGCTGAGTGCCACCAAAGGTTCGCTGGATGGCTTGAAGATAAAAGGAATTTATGCCCTAAATTTATATACACTGAGGGGTGACTTTGATATGGTTCTTTTGCAGAAAGAGAAAATGTGAATATATAGATTAAACACTCTGGTACTGTTTGGTCTGAAAAACGAATTGAATCTTCAAGTATTCCTGTAGAGACTGATATGAAGTAGAAGGTGCCTAACTTGAATGTATGTGGATGTGTGTCTGATGAAAGTCCAGGACATCTCCTTTTTAATTTGAATTAACGATGTTATGACATTGAGCAATTGTCTTTTTACACTTGACATGTGTGGGTTATGAAATACGGTGAGGTAAGGCCATAAAAGGAGGCTGGATGCCTGTCCCCACCCACGTTCTGACAAAGCCCGTAGTAGGAGGGGCAAAACGCGTCAACGGAACTCTCTAGGCAGTTTACTGGATATACCTGACGTGGGAATGTTGACTGGAAATCAATAAATTTAACGGATACATATGATCAAGAAATATACATGGTTTTCATGGAAACTGGAGGTTGGGCAAGTATATGAATTACTGCAGAGGGACACGTGGAGAACCAATGTTTATATACCTTGGAAAGTGTATAGGTGAAGCTGGGGTATAATGGTGCCGCTTGTGTGGGAGTAGATCTCACCATTAAATAGAAGGTCGGTACCGCCCATCAAGGAGATACAGCAGTGTTTGAAAAGCTGAGATTACACACAGCTTCCTATATGCCGAGGAACTAACATTTGCATTCCAAATATCCTCCAGTGATAGTATATCGTTTACACGAGACATGCCTAGCCTGTTAGCATCTGTGAATCTGTTCTTCATTTATAAATAAGGGGACTGCATAGCTATATTTATTCAGCAAGTCTTAATCAGATGATGGATTCAGACTAAGGAACTGAAAACATTATTTGTGCTTGTGGGTTCTTTTTTACTGAGTATTGATTGCATCAACACGGATGTTATAGCTCAGCAATACGAGGAAACCTTTTTTGAATTGGTTCCTTTTTTTGTCTTTTTCTTTCCCCTTTTTTCTTTCTAAATGATGGGAATATATTGATTTACCAGCATTGATTCATTATATTAGGATATGTATGGGGCCCACCTGAATGAGTGGATGGTGAGAGTGTATTGACAATGTTGTCAATTTGTTTTTAATGGGTGATTTGTGGCAAGGTGCAATGTAATTTAAATTTTTTGTAACCAATAAAGTTCTAAAGTTCTAAATCTAAAATATATATTTAATCGTGAGCCCTGGTCTTGAAGTAACTCTTTCAGTGTGTACTTTCTATAGGCACAAACTAATGGGGGTTTTTTGATTGATTGTTTTAGGTACAGATTGTGGGACAGGTAGGTAATTAAGTAAAAGGGTGGGGATTGACATGGATTGAGCCTCTGGAAGATCTTTCCCTATTTTCTTTTTCTTTCTCAACATGGAAAAACACCAAACCTTTCAATTACATGTTTGGGAGATGCCTTTGATGCTTTATTTGGTGTTATAGAACAGTACGATTCTCACACATCATTAGCAACACCTTATTCTGATCAGGGGCGGACTGACAACACATGGGCCTCCCGGGCAATACAAGATTATGGGGCCCCCTTGTGCTCTGCCTATATATAAGCCCACCCACAAGCCCCACCTGCATAAACATTCTTGTGTTACAAAAATTATTTCTCCACACTATTTTTAAAATAGTGGTAAAATTCACTAAAAGATGAATTGGCGGGAAAGTGGTAGGAGAATTTCAATATCTAGACCACTATAGGCAATTTGGAAAAGTGAGCTAAATGGCAGAACGCACAGCAGACCTCAGACCAGAACCAATACACAGCAGACATCAGACCAGCACTAATGTTCTGCAGACCTCAGACCAGCTGTCAGGAAGCCAGAGCCAGGATTCTTTCATCGCCGTTTGCGCATGGTCCAGCTAATAGAGTTGCGTCAGGTGCAGCGTCTCTGCGTAAACGTGCGTGTCGCGCGCACGTGCGGGCATGAAACGACGTGTTGTTTGAGTTTTTGACGCCCTCTGGGCTATATAAGGCTGTGACTAACAAACCTCCTTTGCTGTCAGATCGTCAGCTTCCCTGTGTTCCTATATCCTGCTCCTGAAGTGTTCCTGTTATCTTGACCCGGCTTGGCTTGACCTTTCTGCTTCTCTCCAGTGATTGACCCTCGGCATGTTCCAGACCATCCTCCTGCCTCACCCTATGTACCTCGCTGCCTGCACGTTGATGACTTCGGCCTGTCCTGACTACCCTGCTATTCTTGTCTGCTGCTCCAGCTCATCGTATTCAGCTACTACTGCCACTCCTGCCCCTCTGTGCCCCGGTGCTCCTGTACCCATTCAGGAGCCCCAAGACCAGAGAAGTGAGAGAGGCCGCCCTCGACATCTCAGACTCCCCTAAGGTACGTGACACCAGCACCAATGCGCAGCTGACTTCAGACCAGAACCAATCTGCCTGTCAGAATGGACAGTTAGAATGACACATACACAACAACATCTCCAGGATCAGCCATCACACACAGTCTGATCCCCGTGGGATGTCACCCGTACACATCCGTTAATGGGCAGCTCCTTCCATGCCGTTTAATTTCTGCTGTAATTAAACGGCTTGCCGGGAGCTTCTTGGATGTGACAGGCCGTCTAAAGACAGCCTGTTAACCCCGCCCACTTACGCACACTGCACGGTGCGCACGAGCGGGAACCTGATGAAATTTGAAAACAAGCAGCGATGCCCGTTTACATACAAGAGAATCGCTTGTATGAGGTGCCTGTCTGTGCGCCCCCCCTCCGCAGTCCCCCTCCTCCGCTGGTCCCGAGCTCCGCTGTGCCCAGTGCGAGCCCGGGACCAGCACGGTGGCTCTGTGACAGGGGAACAGAGGGAGCTCAGTACACAATCTCCTTCTGATCTCCTCCCCATAGTTGGAATGCAGGAAGTGATGTATATTACATCACTTCCGCATTCTGCTGCCACTCTCCGGCTTCAGAAGCAGGAGAGAAGCTGATGAAGCAGATCTGTGCTTCATCAGCTTCTTTGGGAATCCCTAGCTGACACTAGGGGTCTTAAAGACCCCTAATGTCTCCGCAAAGAGGATCTGTCACATCCTCTTTGCTATCACATAGGGGGCTTCTTAGTCCCCTATGTGATAACAATAAGGTTAAGTGAAAAAAAAAGTAAAAAAAATATTTATGTTGCAAAAAAAATAATAATGCCACACAAATATTTTTTTTAAGTCCCCACATACACACGCGCAAACATGCGTCGGTTGAGCATACGTGCAAAAATGACAATTGCGCCTATTACGTCACACATATCACTGCGAACGCCTGAGTGAGAGCAATAATTGTGGGGCCATTATTCACTGATAACAGTAAACTGATGAGCGGTAACAGCTTTTAAAGTATGGCCTACGGTCAATTTTGGGTATGGTATTTTTTTTTGCGATTTCGCGGGCGGACAATTTTAAGACTTGACATGTTTGGTGTCTATTTACCCGACTTGACCCCGTCTTTTATATTTTACCAAAAATAAAAACTGTATTATAACAAATGTAAACAAAACTCTCTTTCTAAATTTTCAATAATTTTGCGGCTTTGATCTATAATTTTGTTTTATGAATGAGTAACCAGCGGTACCATATATTCCTTATTATTAATGTAGGCGGGGAGGGCTGGATATCTGGAGGCCCCCTTATTTTAAAGATAGGCCCTTGTTCCCATGAACATGGACAAGGTTCCTGGCTAGGGGGGAAAGCTTTGCCACAAAACAGGGAGATCCAAGAGGCGATGAATCCAAATTTCCTCCTTACTTAGTTACCTATACACATAGCTATAAATGCTCTGGTATGTTCCTGACACTCATTGGAACTGAAGCTACTTGGATGTGTTGAGAAACATTACTTTACAGGACAAGCCAACTAGAATTTTAATAACTATTACCAGCATTGGTCTGAGTTTACGGACTTTGGGCTTGTGTCAATGGCATCAGTTTGACACTGTTCTGAAATCATTAAAAATTCACGGAGGTGCATGCAACCTGCAGTTAACCTTCTATCCAGCATTTGATCTGTTTTAAGGGTACGTTCACACCATATGCAGTGCGTTCCGGCCCAATTCCGTCCGCAACGCATTGCATCGCATTGCGGCCGGCTCACTATTTCCTGGGCCTAGAGGGGGCTTGGCGGGCCATTGAAGTGAATGGCACGTAGCCACGCCCTCCGGCAGCAATGCGATTGCCTGCATGGGATCACCGGGAAAATTGTGCCTGCAGTCTGGTGCGGTCAAAATAGTCCTTGCAGCATTTTGACCGCACCGCAGGAAATAGTGAGCCGGCCGCAATGCGATGCAGTGCGTTCCGGCCGGAATCGGGCCGGAAAGCAATGCATATGATGTGAACGTACCCTAAGTGTGTTTTACTTTTCTTTAGACCTGTATAAGAAAACAAAAATAAGCCAGCCTGCAGCAAAACCGGTATTTTAAATTAGACCCCTAAATGCTAAATACACTAAACTCTTACAAAACTTGCAAACCCTGAGTCACTCCTTTTCCATTTGCTGCCCACCAATACTAATATTCCCCTGCATATTCCACCCCAACCAGGGTCGGATTTACTCTCTCTGCTGCCCCAAGATCAGGTTTTCAATGGGCCCCCCTCGCTGC
>NW_017306703.1:86352-94579 GCF_000935625.1 Nanorana parkeri
CCAAATGGAGAATGGCAACCAGATGGCAGGGGGGGAAGGGTTAATTTTACTTTTTTATCATTTATTCATTTTTTTCAGTTTCATTTTTTTTACTTTTTAAAATTTTTATTTATCTTAATATCTTTTCCTTTTTTATTTTTTTAATAGTTTTTTAATCTTATTATTGTATGTATTCTGAGATGGTAGAGAGAGCAGTTCTAGAGATAAACTAGAGGTTAAACTGAAGGACAGACTGAGTGTCTGTTCATTAACATACAATGCTTTAAATTCTTTAGAAAAAAGTTTATACATTTTAGAAAATGTATTAAAAAATATAAATTTAAATTTAAAAAAATGTAGTACAAAAACAACGTAATTGCCCATGGACAACAACAACATAATTTGGTGTTTCCTTTTTGGTGTTTTATTTCCTCCTAAAATGGCAGCATAAAGAATAAACAGCAATATACAGTAGTTTGGCATTTCCTTTTTTTTTTCTGGTCACCATTGGCAATGACAACATGAGTAGCTTGGTGTTCGTTTGTGTTTTTTAATTTTAATTCAATTACCCTTGACATGTAATAGCAATATACATGTTTTTTCTCTCCATTACACTCGGCTATGATAGCATAAACACTTGCATGTCACCTTGTGTGTGTTTTTTTCTTTTGCCTTCAGCAACAGCAATATAAATATTTTTCTTGTTACCCTCTGCAACATGACGGTAACTCAAAGAATGTGTGTATTATGGGGTTTATATGAGGCACGTAGGTCTATTTAGTCATTAGCAAACATTGTTTATTTCATATATCTCTAAAATCAAACTTTTATACAAAACCAGTTTAAAATTTACTAAAACTCTGTTTTTCTCCCTTTCTTTACATGTGGTGGTACATTTCCTATTAACACTACCGCCAAAGAAGTATAAGGAGAAGAAGGGTTGGGGTGCTGGCGGTGAGGAGGAAATGTGGCAGGCTTTCATGGTGCATTTTACTCAGCCCAAACCCTGGGAGATGTACTTGCGAGGGGTGAGATTGATGTGGACAATGTTGTGTATCATATATGCTTAAAGGAAAACTCCAGGAATGTTTTTATTCACCCTTGCACTACAAGGGTTAATTGCTCATGTGTGTCTATATTAAAAAAAAAAAAAAACAGTTGTACAAAGCTGCAAACTGGCTTCTTCTCAGACCGATCCTTCCAATGTCTCTTTCCCTCCTCTGCAGCAGTCTAAGGTCCTGTAAATCAGTGGTCCCCAACCCCCGGGCCGCGGACCGGTACCGGTCCGTGGATCAAATGGTACCGGGCCGCCCAAGGAACATTAAATTATTTCCATTTTATTTACTGTGGTGTATTTCTCTCGGGTTTGTCCGACTTTCCAGGATGAGAGGTTAACCGGGAGCTGAGAGACGTCACCTAAAGCCGCACCAATACCGCGAATGCGCAAAATATCGTGATATGGGGCGGTTTTAGGTGACGTCTGGAGCTGAGCGGCTGCAAGCGGCAGTGGCGTTGGTAAAGAGAAGGTGTGTATCGCTCTTCTCTCTGTTCACCGGTACTTTCTCATGTTTAACAGTGCTTGGTGTACGTGTATATTGTGTTTGCTCAAATTTAACCCACAAATTAGCAAAAATGAGTACGAAACAGATGTCGTTAGAAAGTTTCCTTTGGAAAAAGAAAAGGCCCAGTGAAGAGACAGAAGAAGGGCCTTCAACATCAAAGAAACATGTAACTTTTAACAGACAATACCATGAGTCCTACTTGAAATATGGATTGATCGGGACAGGTGATTCCAATCTAAAATATAAACAATCAACGTCCCCCCCTCAGCGGGCCGCGGTAAAATTATCAAACGTTGACCAGGCCGCGGCGATAAAAAGGTTGGGGAGCACTGCTGTAAATCGTCATGTTCTATATACAGTGTATAGACGTGAGGACGCTGAGGAAGATTACAATGCTGCAAGGAGAGGGAGACATGCTGGAGGGAGAGCCATGACAGCTGGCCGGTTTGGAGCTTTGGGTGAGTATATCTTTGTTATTTTAGCACCTGGACACAAACAAGCACTTAACCCTTGTCGTGCAGGGCTAGCCCCACTGCAAGGGTTAATTTAAAAATCCTGGCGCTCTTCTTTAAACATAAAAGATTATAACCAGATTATAACCAGACCAGAGTTTTTCTTATAAACATGCAGATCTGATGGGAGCATCAGAAGACCATTCTGATCATGCTAGTTCATCTTCTGAGTAGCACCTAACAATGTGTTTCTGTAAAATATGCAGCTCTTTTTACATATTTCATCAGTGTAGCACATACAGTTGCACCTTATTTACTGACTTTTACACTAACAATTAAATAAACCTGGGGCATGATAGCGTTCATGAAGTAGGGTGTTACTGACGTCAGAGGGTTTATAACACACAAGTGTAAAAACAACTCTCCAGCAAGACGAAGCATTAAGAAAATATAATGCAGTACTACTGTTTTCCAAAAAAAGTTTATTGTCCCATGAAATTTATTTTTGTAAGCACAGAAATCCTTGACGCATCTTCAGTCTCAGTCTGGATGAAAAATATATATTATCCTTATTTCTTGCCTAGCAATAAATGTATTTGTTATAGCTAGAGATATTTAGGATCGCCCTCTAAGTGTGATGTGAAGATTTTATAGCATTAAAGAGCGATGGATGACCCCTAAGCAAGACCTCTGATCTGTAAATAGTAATCATTTTTAAAGCGTTTATTAATTTTTTTTGTGAATCATCTTAAATAATGTCATCAGAAAAGCATTGCTGTGAATTTGATTTATCACCAATTATGTTCTACATATCCCATAATGACAACAGGTTGGAGAGAACAGTATAGGCAAACATATATAACATTTACATTGCTGGAAGAAAAGCTTTTTTAGGATGTCAGAGGTGACCCATAAAATCCACAGGAGATATGTCATCATGTTTGTAGTAACCAAGATATATTGCCAATGCATTTAACACAGAGCTAATCCCTGAAACAACAGGTCAGACAGACGGGTAATTCAATTTTTTATGTGTCTTAGGTAGCAGATATAGTACAAGAGCTCTGAGTAAGGAGGTTGTTGTTAAATTGTTCCCTGGTGCATTGTCCACCTTCTTTTTTTAAAAGTAGTTTTAAACTATTAATTGTTTTTTCAATAACAAATTCAGACAGTGGCATCACAAAGGGGGATGCAGGGGGGGGGGGGGGGGCCGGCCCCGGGGCGCCCCCAACGAGGAGGCGGCAGAAACGGGGGGGGGGCTGGGGGGGGGGGGGGTGGCCTGCACCGGGGTGACACCATTGGAGGGGTGACACCAAAAAGATTGACAGTCATTTTGGTGTCACCCGCTCTGAAAAGTCGTGCACTCAGTCATGGGCTGAGAGCCGAACAGTTGCAGGAGTGAGGAGGGGATCGAGCGGCATACCTTAACTCGCAAGGTGAACGTCCCCTCCTATCTCAGTTGGTGTCCATCACTAAGATGGACACCGGCAGTTATCACAAAGATGGCCGCGCATTTGCGATGTCGTCACATGCCTCACGGATTTCCTCTGACCAGCTGTGCCGCAAGGGAACATGGAGCCAGCTTCCTGGCCAATCAGGAAGCCAGGAGGTAGATAATGACACATCGCCAGGCTTTTTGATTGCCTGCGAAGCCGGTTCTATGCTGTTTGGCCAGCTCGTTGCTGATTTGCTGGAAAGCCGGCTTCCCGGCCAAACAGCATGGAGCCGGCTTCCCGGCCAATCAGGAAACCTGGCGCTGAGTCATTACCCACCGTTCGGCTTCCTGATTGGCTGGGAAGCCAGCTCCATCTTCCCTCGCGGCACTGTAGGTGAGAGGAAATCTCCCTCTGACCGGGCATGTAAGACTACTCGCCCAAATACTCGGTATCGACATGGAAATAGGCCTTGGCACCAGTAGAACCAGTAGTAATTTAAAGAACCAAGAAACTGTTGAGTGGCCTTGAGGCTAGCAGGCAGAGGCCAGTTTATAATGGCAGAAACTAGGGATGCACTGACACTAGTAATAGTATTGGTATCGGTGCTGATACCGAGTATTTGGGCGAGTACTCATACTCACCCAAATGCTCCGATACCTACCCCTGATACCGGAACTTCCAGAGTTCTGCAAACTATGCATTGCAGTGATACTCGTGCTAGGGCAGATTCACACCATAGCATTGTGCTAAACACGCAGATACTGCACGATAGTGAATGGCACCTACTGGCGGGTGTGTGTCGTAGCACATGTACGCATGTAATAGTATGTAATATGCAGGGGCGTCCCGAGGCTGGGTGACACCCGGAGCGGTAACCGAGTGTCACCCCGCCGAGACGTCACCGCGCATGCGCGGCAGTATTCTGATACCTGCCGGCGGCCATCTTGGTGATGGACGCCGGCAGAGAGAGGAGGGACAGTCACCCGGCGGGATAAGGTATGCCCCCGGGGTCCCATCCTCTCTCCTGATACTGTCGGGCATTCGGTCCATGACCGAGCCCGACTTTTCAGAGGGGGGTGACATCAAAATGACTGTAAGTCATTTTGGTGTCACCCCTCCAATGGTGTCACCCGAGTGCAGGCCGCACCCCCCATGTGACGCCACTGGTTATATGATTATATGCGGTTTGGAAGAGATCACTGTTCCTGGACCCATCTATCCTGCATCCAGGAACATTGTTCTATTCCAAACTGCATGTATGTGATGACTGCAGACTGCTGTTTATAGATGGGGCCGATGTGACCAAGTCATTACCTTGTAATTGGGCGATTTGGGATTCCTGCAGCCAGAATCAGCAATCCCTGCTGCAGAAATCCTAAAATGCATAGTTTGAATGCAGCCCTGGTGTCCCTGATCATAAATGACAAAAGTTAAATAGGATTATAAAAAAACCCAGCTGTAATCCCATTGAATCATAATAGACCCTGAGAGAGAACCTGTCACCAATGGAGAACTGTGAGACTATTCCTTCTTACATTGGTTTTATAGCACAGTCTCAATGCTAAGGGATTCCTTGATTTTTACATGTAGTCTTTCCTTGTCACGGCAGAAATATTGTGGTTTCTAGTGCCTGATGCCGCTCAAATGGTTCAAAGGCTGACATATAAGAAAGATGTTGTCAGGGTTACAGAAATAATAAACAAACAGTTTGTTAATTTGCTAGTTTTACCCTCCTTCAACAGCCAGGAGAGAGTGACATTTATTAGCCTAGAGCTCCAACAGGGGACCCCTTCATGAAGACATTACAGCCCGATAATTTACTCAAATGGTTTGTTCTGACAGGAAGATATATAGCTGAAAAAAAAGAGTACACATGATTATTTTTATGAAGTAAGGCTGCTCTATTATAACATGTTAAGACTCTGCAAATACCAACTTTTTGTAAGCTGGTAATTGTAAAAGGTTAAGCACATTCCCATGTGACAAAGTAAAGGCCCAACCAGCTCTCAACAAACCTCTAATTGTGAGAGGCAGGTCAGAGTGTCACTATCTGTGGTGTCCCTAGACTTTTTGGTGCCTGAGGGGGCAGAAAGAGGGTTTGGAGAGGGGTAGTGGTACACGGCAGTGACGCCACCCTTGGGGGGGGGTGGAGTGTTGGTGGTGCACGGCAGTGATGCCGCTCTCAGCAGATCTTGGATGATGTCACTAGTTGCCAGGAGCTGTGTGAGACGTTGGCTAGAGCATCCCAGGTTGCTAAGAGCTGGGCTGGGAGGTGTGTATGGCCCATAGGCATTTACCCGCCTGGTCAGAAAGAAGGCGGCATTGTGCCACTATACAACAAACATGCCGCCGCTCTGCTGCTGCCACCCCCTCTCCCCAAAATGTGACCAAGAGAGATGCCACCTAAGGCAACAGCGTTAGACTGCCTCATTAAAGGGATGGCCCTGGGCACTATAGTTAGATATATCCGGGGACATTTATCAATTCCATCTCATGGCAAAGCAGTGTTAAACAGCAGCAGTGAGACAATTTGTGAGACAGATTTATTAGAAGGTTACAGTTTGATTTATAAATTCCTTCCTCAGCTACTCTATAGTAGCTCTGTGCACAGTGGCATGTCTAGGTCATGGCACATATGGCACATGCCCTGGGCGCCACTTGAAGGGGGAGCACTGCTCCGTGGGTCAGCGAACGTTCACTGACCCACGGACCCATCAGAGATGACAGGCTTAAACCCCACTGCTGCTGGTTAGTTGCTAGGACCGCCTGGTGTCCAAGCAACCAACCCCGGCAGCCTTCTCCACCCTTTGCTGTGCTGGCCCCGCCCCTCCTCAGAGCTCTGCAGCTCTGACTCTGCCCCTCCTCAGTTCAGTGTAGAGCTGTCATCATCCCTTATTAGCTCTGTACCGATCTGGTTCCGCCCCTCCTCAGATCTGTAATCAGTCGGCCCCGTCCCTTCTCCCCCAGTGCTGTGCTGACACTGTCCCTTCTCCCCCTCCTGTCATTCTTTTCTCCAGCTGCTAGGTGTCTCTCCTGGAGTCCCATCATGGCTGGGTGATAATATAAGGGATGTGCATCATAAGTAGAAATCATGGGGCACCACATCCCTGCAAAATTATGAGAGAACTTTAGGAAAACCAATTGTAGAGGATTTTAGGTGTCCAAATGTTAGAAAAATAGCTGCACCCACATACAATAAAAATCTTATAGTTTATTCATAATTAAAGATATCCAATTATTATATTATACCCAAAACAAAAAAATAGATATAAAAAAGTCACATAATTACATTCAAGATGACAATTATGGTCACGGAGTATAAATATTGGTTTGCACAATTCACCTCACGCCACCTCCCTGCAAATCCGGAATAAGTGTCTAAAAAGTACCCCAATTCATATACAATATTAAAAAGCATATCTATTGATGGCCAGAAGAAGTTTGGCGTGAAGTCATGACGCGTTTCGCAGACTCAAATCTGCTTCTTCAGATTCAATTAGGCAACATAAGGGTAATGTTATCACTATGGATGGTCTCGATGTTCCAGTCCAACAACAGTTCAGCTCGAACATCGGTAGTTCGTGTGTTCAGTGAACACACAAACTATCAGGGCGTTCGGCGGGCTCAGGTCAGGCGCAAGACTTTCCCCCAATCACGGCACAGTTACATAGTATTTGGGGTTGAATAAAGACATACGTCCATCAAGTCCAACCCATATAGGTCCATGCATCATCTCATTCTTAGGGATACTGGTATCCCTGGATATTACGGTCCCTCAAGAAATTGTCCAAATGTTTCTTGAACAAATCTACACTCTTGGCTGAAATCACTGCCGATGGCAGTGAGTTCCAGACCTTAACCGCTCTTACTGTAAAGAACCCTCTTCGCCCATTGTGCTAGAATTTTTTCTGCACCAACTTTAGGTGGTGGCCTCTAGTCTTTGTTTGTAATTCCGCAATGTGTCGAACACGAGCCCCCGGTAGGCAGCACACTGTTTGACGCTCACGGTTCCGATGACAGATTACCCTGTCAGTCCGCCTGATGATGGAGTCTCCCACCACCAGGATCTGCCTCAGTGCAGGCACAGTGCAGTGTAAGAGCCATGATTGGGCAAAGTAATCATTACTTTGCCCATCATGGCTCACAGCTAAGTCCTGTCCCAGATAGCGAGGATACCTTGCCACAAACTTGTGGCAGGGTTAGATTGTAATTCTTGTTAACTTGCTGCACACATTCCTGGTAAGTTGTAGACTTGCAGAACACTTGCATCACAAGTTCTAGTTGACACTTTTTGAATTTGTAGCAAATTTGCTTGGCAAGTCTACAGCAAGAGTCCTGCAGGTCTTAGCAAGAGCTCTGCAAGTGTACAGAACTTTTGCAAAGCATGTTGATCTTGAGACTTGCAATGCAGACTTGCTGTATTTGTGCAACAAAATTGTGAAGCTTGGCAAGTCTGCAATAGTTTAGCAAGTCATTTTCAAACTTGCAGCTCAATTGCTTGCTATCTGGGGTCCGATGCAGGACAAATGTAAACAGTTGGGCGGAGCTAGCAGTGATGTCACCACTCACTCCGTCCAGTTGTTTATAATTTGCCGGAATCTGTCAGAATGCCATTCTGCAGCGGGAGTTCGTCGTGAGCGGACGGGTCGGTGGGAGACGGGTTTAAAAAAAAATTATTTCTATTTATTTTCTTATTTCGTCGAGTCGTTGTTGTCGTTGACAACACTGGGTGTCGTGATTGACCCTAGGATTACGTTGGTGGATCCATTTTTTTTTTTTTTTTTTTTATTAGGCCTTT
>NW_017306703.1:94739-95696 GCF_000935625.1 Nanorana parkeri
TTACACCAGGATTTCGTGGGTGGACTCTTTTTTTTTTTTTTTTTTTTTTTAATAGGACTTGTCAAAAGCCTTTGTTGTGTTTTTTTTTTATTTAAAGTATTTTTTCCTAAAAGTCTGGACTTTTTATTTAAATTTATTTGAATTATTTAGTGAATGGGTAAGGGTCTGGTATGACTTTAAGGGGGAACCCCATGCTCTTTTATTTTTATTTAAATGGGGTCCCTCCTAACATTCCTACCAGACCTAAAGGGTCTGGTATTGTTTGGGAGGGGGAACCGCACGCTTTTTTTTTTCTCTATTTATAAATGTAATTTTTGCTGCAGCTGGGTCTATACATTGTACAGATATGCCACTTTACAGGCAGTTTAAGGGGACCCCCCAGGCACGATATTTAAAGAAAATTTAATTTTTATTGTTTCACTTTAAGCAATGTTAAAATCACTGCTCCAATAATGCTCTTTTATTTTTATTTAAATGGGGTCCCTCCTAACATTCCTACCAGACCTAAAGGGTCTGGTATTGTTTGGGAGGGGGAACCGCACGCTTTTTTTTTTCTCTATTTATAAATGTAATTTTTGCTGCAGCTGGGTCTATACATTGTACAGATATGCCACTTTACAGGCAGTTTAAGGGGACCCCCCAGGCACGATATTTAAAGAAAATTTAATTTTTATTGTTTCACTTTAAGCAATGTTAAAATCACTGCTCCAATAAAAACTGTATTTTTTAAAAGTGGTTTTTGCATTGATACATATCCCCCAGGGGAGTACCCAAAATCCCCATACCCTTTCTATGGCCAACAACTTGCAAATAAGCCTTCAAAATGGGAACATTTGATTTTCTGTGTTCTGGTCCCATAGATTTTCATTGAGTTCGAAGTTCGAGTTAAAACTTTTTCCATGTTTTAAAGTTCGAACTCAGGTGTGCTCGGCCCATCAAAAGTTATTACACTGTTTC
>NW_017306703.1:95745-111472 GCF_000935625.1 Nanorana parkeri
TCTGGAGAGGTAAGGGGTCTTTTTATGGTCTTATTAGGAGCCCCGGGTCCCTCAGGAGCTCCCTATATATATATACATACACCTGTATTGGGTGTCTGGGTGTATGGTTGGGAGATGGAGGTTTCTCTGTCCCACTCACCTGTAATAGGGTGGTGTAATGTACACACTTTGTGTCCTGAGAGATAAAGAGAACCAGTAATCGAAAACCATATCAGTCCTTTACAGATACTCACAGAGCCCCACTGCCCTCCATCACATCATTCAGGGTCTGTCAACAGTGATGACCATTAGGTGACACGGGGGCGGGTGGCTAACACCTGCAAGACTGAGGAAGAAGATGGATCCGCCCGGGATTTCATACTGACATTATGGTCGGTCAGTTGTCAGTGCACTCGGGCAATCAGTGCAGGCACTGGGCTGTGCTGTCCACAGGCCACTCCATAACAGGACAGCAGCATATGATCACTTATGCTAGTTGGAGTTCTAGCTGACAATGTTGGAGAGTCCAGAGGAATGGAGGGACATGATGGTGTCATTTTTAGGCTGGTGTCCTTAAAGAACATATATAATTCTGACACCCCAACTGCAGTACTCTTCTCAAGAGCCCTCAGCCTTGATGCAAGCAATGGGCTGGTTCTTTGGAGGAGTTATGCAAATATTAAAATGTCTTGATGGGGGGATGTCAATCTGGAGGAGTGGGTGTTCCTAGGCTTTCTCATGCAGGTAAAGTTATGGTAAAGTTATCTAAAATATGGGTGTCAGTTTTGGGAAAGGGGTGCAATTTCAGTGCTTGCCATAGGCATTTTTTTCTGTAGATAATATGCCTCTGGCTCTGTGACATGATAAAACCTGACCCCGACCACTTCTTAATTGTGCACCTGTTTAGAGTGAAAATCTGTTGCAGAACTTTGCAAACTGTCGCACTTGGCTGCCCACGAAAACAGACGCATGGGGCTGTGAGGCCTCATTCACATTGGCACTCCTGTGTTTAGCTTTTCTCAATGAAGAAGAAGCTATCTGATAAGTATGAAAAACTTCCCAGATCACACTTTCCTGCGTTTAGATGTTCCTGCTTAAAGACGCATATAGATGTGTTTACATGTATTTAACTGTGCTCGGATTGTGGGCGCACAGAATTCTATTTTCTATAAATGCAGTTAAACTGAATGCACATAAAATCAAGTAAATACAAAGCTTATATAACACCATTGAAAGATAATTACACGCATTTGTATGCATTTAGAAATGTGCTCTAAAAACATACAAATGCAAATTTGGCACTGTCAGTATGAACGAGGCCTTAACCTGTGGCAGAGACTTTTCTGAAGGAGAGGCAGCCTAATTTGTGATTAATTGTGTTGCTAGTTTGCTTGATAAATTTCCCCCACTGTGATTTTCTCCTGGCCTTTTATAGAGGATAGGGGAGGAAGATGTAACATTGTAAAAGCTGCCAAGTACGGCCCGTTCACACACGGGGCTTATGTTGCATTCAGGCATTTCTGCAGCAAGAACCTACCGATTCTTGCAGCAGGAATCCCAGATGTGCCTGTTCAGATGCAGCTGCTGTGCTAGTTCAAGTTAATGACAGGGTGATATGGACGCATCTGTCAACAGCAGTCCACATGTAATCGTACATGTGAAGAATGACCCTCTACCAACTAACCTTTTTTTTCATTCAAGTTACTCTAAGTGAACATTTATTTTTTAAATCGGAGGAGTACACGTGCACTGGAAAACGTTTCCATTCTATGTTTCAAAAGGGGTTAGTAGGCTTCCTGGTGTGCAGACTTGGATCTTGAAACAAATGCTTGTGTGTGTTGTAAAGGGGAAATGCATTGTTACTATTGATGAGCCTGGGCTTGGTGTTATCCTAGTTTACCTGAATCTGTGACTGCCACTCTCCCCTCCTGTCCCAATCAGTTGTGGCAGGAGCATTCCCTGCCCCACAACTAGAAGTCACAAAGGGTCAGGGCATGGCACTGCTGCCACTGATTGGGCAGGCATGTGGTGGTCACAGTTTTAAGCAGGTTTGGGCGAACTCAGGTGATCTGCTTAGGTTCATCTCTAGTTTTTACAATACATAATACTGTTTAACTTATTTTTTTCCTTTTTTTAACTTTACTAAAATGGCACAAAATTAAATGTTATGCTGTCTGGCCCACCACCTGGATTTCGGGCAGTGTTATGATCTGGGGTTAAAATATGTATAAGAATTCAGTGCCAACACAATCTAAAAAGCTGCAACACTGTTAATCCACAGTATTCCAAATACAGTGGTACCTCGGTTCACGAATTTAATTAATTCTACGATTCTGGTCGCAAATCGAATTGGTCGTGAACCGAATCAAACTGTGACCATACCGCGATCTCGACAAGTGGAAGCCACGACCATGTGTCAGTGCAGGGAAGATGGCTGCGGTTGTGTTCGTCAACCGATGCGGAGTTCGCGAACGGAAGCAAAATGTTGCCAAACTCCCTGTTCGCGAACAGGAGTGTTCGAGAACCGAGGTACCACTGTAAATCTAAAAAGTAATGAGTGTCACGCTAAACTGTATAATAACTAAATCTAATTTATAGTGATGGGTACCACCAAGTACGTTGCAAGTATGATAGATATATCAAGTATAAATATATATCTACTATAGCAAAAAAACAATAAACAAACTAATCAATATAATTTCTTTTAACTCAATCCCGTTATAAATGTAATCACCAAATGATCTGTTTCATAAGTGTGAGAATAAACCGACTTCCTCCACATAACAAGCAAAAGTATTATCACATCAAATAAATTGGTGTAAATCAATCAGTCCCGTTGTAAAAACATAACGAAATATATATAAAATGAAATGGTCTAATCTTCAGTTTGTGTCTTCATTCTGAAACGAAACACCACATGATCTAAATCACTCTGCATGCTGTGATTATTCTCTTTTTCCACACCTGTGAAATTTCCAGCTCTATATCAGATGATCTTTCACCTCCCTAGAAGACCTATGCAGAGGTCACAATGAGCCGTTCCCTTTTAGTTCTCGGGTAGGGCACCCTCTCTGGCCACACTTTTCTTTGCAAGCAATTAATCTTCCAATACTCAGCAAATCATCCAGTGTGCATAAAAAAGGAATACATATTCTAAGTGCACACCGTTATATTTAAAAACACGAATTTATTAAAATCTTACTCACATACAACTCTTGTCAATCAACAACATTAAAAAAATCACCAGACGAACTTCACATCCCAAGGGTGCGTCTGATCCTCTCTCTTGCGTCACCATGGCTCTCAACCAACCAATGTTGCGTCACTCTGGACTTCATCAGGGGTTAAAAGCCGGTGACACAACACACTTAAAAAGAATCCGCGTTGCCATGTGCTGTTAACGCATTCAGAGTCAATGTACTTTCGTCCGCTCCCACAATCACATGACACTCTAGCAAAAGGAATCCACGCTCCATAGCAACCCCAAATAGCAACCCCAAATGCTATCAGCTACGATCGAGCCTAGGTCACATGAACAGAATAAGCCAATATTCGCTCCTCCCTGTTATAATCATATTATCAGCTCAGACTGACAAGCACGATGAATAATTAAGCGACTTAATATACAGCCCTCTGAGGATGTGAAGCTGGTTCAATAAAAATAAAAACAATTGTTTAAAAATACAAATTAGTACACATATATGACTATTATGATCTGGGGTTGCTTCAGTTGGTCAGGTCTAGGTTCAGCAATAATATGTGCACAAAAATGAAGTCAGCTGCCTCCCTGAAATTGTTTTTTTCTTCCCTGATGGCACAGACATATTCCAAGATGACAATGCCAGGATTCATCGGGCTAAAATTGTGAAAGAGTGATTCAGGGAGCATGAGACATCATTATCACACATGGATTGGCCAACACAGAGTCCAGAACTTAAACCCATTGAGAATCTTTGGGATGTGCTGGAGAAGACTTTACACAGTGGCCTGACTCTCCCATCATCACTACAAGATCCTGAAGGCAAACTAATGTAACACTGAACAGAAATAAATGTTGTGATATTGCATAAGCGAATGCTTGCCGTAATCAAACCTAAAGGAGGTCCAATAAAATATTAGAGTATGTCTTTTTTTTGGCCAGCCAATGTATATACTGTACCTCTATGCACCACAGTACGTTGGGTTGCACTGTAGTTAGGTGCAGTGCACTGCATAAAATGCAGACAGTTTATGTAGCACAATGCAACTGTATGGTGTGAACAAGGCACATAGAAAACAATTGTTGTGCCCTTGTGTTGAGCCAGCATTGGTCAGTGCAACGCAACACAACTGGTGTGAATGACCCTCTAGTATACTGATCCTTCTTTTCATTCAAGTTACTCCAAGCAAACATTTTTTTTTTATTCACACTGCAGGAGTACATGTGCTTTGAAAAACTTTTCCTACATGTGCTCTGAAAAACTTTTCCATTCTATGTTTCAGGAGGGGGTTACTAGGCTTCCTGGCTTGCAAATTCAGGTCAGATCTTGAAATGATACAAAAACATCCCGGGTCTTGTTTAGGAAATGAATGATTAGATAAATGTGCTCGCACTGGTTTGGCTCAGCCAGCAGACTTTGATAAATCGACCTTTCAGACTCCACTCCTTAATATGTGACCCAGATGCTGAGCCCCAGCCAGCTAGGACAGTCAACTGACAGGGCTCCAGCGCACAGTTGAGGTGCAGTAAGCCCCTTTTTACACGTCACGTCATATATGTTCAGTGACGGCTCTCCCGGTGGGAGGTCTGTTTCTAAGGCAGTGCTGAGTAATCTCATTATTTACACGAATTCTGTATTTGTGCAGGAAAAGGCTCCGCTTCCTGAACTGCTGTTCTCGCTTAATTCCCACTCAGCTGCTTGTGCTGTGTTAATAAACTCGGAGAGAGAGAGGATGGAGAGTGGGATTCTGTGCATGCTCACAAGCGCGCTGTGCCTGTTCACTTGGGGTAAGCTTGTTGTTCCGCTATTGCTTCTCTTTCATTTGTAAGCAGATATGCCTAAACATCTGTTTAGTGTAACTTTTCTTTTTTTTTTTATTGTTGCGTTCCTTGATCTGATTTCCTTGAAACTTGAGATCTAGGCTAAGGCATCTCCAGAAACTTTTAGAAAGCATCTTTGTTCCTGTGCAGCTTTGGAGGGCTTTTCCCCTTTCCCTCCTAATTCTTTTTGATTGCAATTCAGCATATGTTTCTTGGAGTTTTCTTTGCTTACCCTTTGTTGCTGGAAGGTAAGCAGTACACGAGGGTGTGAAAGTGTTAAAGTGCCTGGAACTGTCACTTCTTTTTGTTCCAGCAGACTTTTCCCCTCAGGAAGACTGACACATTTTGTTGTTCTCTCAAGCTGGTAACCTCTCGAAAAGAATCACAGAGCTGATTTCAATTAGTGTTGCTTAAAAGCCTTGTTTTCTTGTTTGCATGAACTTGTATACAGGACAGGGATTACAGAATCAAATTCCCATGCTCCTCTACGTCCGAGCAGCCTTTGAGCATTGTGTAGTAATTCCCTTGCATCTGGCTAGCATTGATTGTGCTTGGTGTTTGTATTATAAGGATGCTGGTGTAGACAGACAACTGAGACTTACCCAAATGAAGTATGTTTAGCCTTCTGCTTGCCATACATATAATATGATTGACCTCCAATGGCTCATCTTTCATTTGAAAACTTTTGTTCAACACAGCAAAACAGATTGATCTGGCCAAATTTGATTAGATTTTCTTGTTCCTTTTCTAAGAAAACTATAATTTATAAATTAAACTGCCAGTGGATTTCTGAAAGATATGATTTCATATTGAAATATTGTTATATTAAATAAAATTCAATGTCTTCTATGGCCAGAGTTGGAGATCAGGTGAAGAGGTGTCAATCACTAAAGATAAATGTCACTTTGTTTTTTATTTGTTAAGTAGTGCTATGCTTTCCAAAAAGTGCTATGCAAGTAGTGCTTTGCTTTCCAAACAAATTGTGATGCTGGTGGTAGTAGATTTACTTATAATTAATATGTATTAGGACTAATTCTGTGCGAGTATTATCAATACTGTGAAGTACAACTTCACTTTATATCCATATACAAAAATTCATGTACCTGCATGTATATAGGGTGCATGCTTTGTTGTAAACTTGTGTACAGAGGTATAATTGTTTTTTCTACTTCAAAGATGATTAAAACATTGACTTGAGGAGCTCAAAAAATGATTTTTATGCAGAAAAACTGTACATTATGTAATCTCATTAAAATGTAATCCAAATTGGATTATATTCGAAGCCCAGCCTTTAATATGAAGTGGTTCCGTTACATTAATCAACTGCAGACCTCTGTACAGTTCATGATCACTATCCATTGATTATATTTTTAATGTGCAATGCATATGTGTATATGTGTATATATATATATACACACACACACACACATATAGTGTATTTCTAAAACTGTAGAAAAGGTCTGGGCCAATCTCTGAAGCCAGGTAGCCAATGCTCCTTAAAGATTACAGCTGGTGCCCACTTTTTGAGGTTTTCTCTTCTTGTTTCCAGTGGAGCTTGCTCCTGGATTGGACAGACTGGCTCCTGAATTCCATATTGTCCACCCTTGCATTAGAACTGGTGAACAATGGCAAAAGGTCTACATATATGATGTAAACTAATCGCAGTTGAGGTGTATATTGAAGGAGAAATCCAGGGATGCTCCAACCTCTATCTCTTGGCCAGAAATGTATAACGTGCCTTCACAAACTCCATAAACTTGTAAGCTTAGTTTATGTGAATAGAGAGGGGAGGGATGGAAAATAAGAGAGTGGACACTAGCAGCACTCTTATGAAGAAAAAACGCCGGGGCAGGTTTTTTGGAGGCATCTATAGACACTAATATTTTGGTTTATCTGTTTGATAAGTGCAAAAAAATACCTGTTGATCTTGTCAGAAATTCTGAGCTGTCCTGTGTTCCTCTCCACATTTCCAGTGCTATCTCAAAGAGTCTATTTAGCCCTCCCCATGTTATCATGGAATACAGAATGATCGGCCTTTATGTTGCAGCACAGATCTAAGTGCTAGTTCACACCAAGCGCAGAGCAGGTACGGAGCGTTCAGTTCCAGAGCAATGGTATTTTGGGCTCTAGTTCACACCAGAGCGTTCAGTTCCAGAGCATGTGGAAAAACTGCAGCATGCCCTATTTTTTCTGCTCTGGAACACACCAAAACACATGCAAACGCCCTGGAATGAACTTCCCATTTTAAGCTAAAAATAAATTGTTTTTTTTTTTTACAAAAACAGCCTGAAACGCTGCAAAAAACACTGCACTGCATGTGCAGAAACTCATGCAGATCTGGTCTGCATTTGGTGTGAACCAGCCCTCAAGCTTATAGGGTGGCAAAGGAGTATGCAGAAAAATCAAATCATGACCAGTACTGCAGGTTCCAGGGAGTAGATTGAGGGGGAGGTTGCACTGGTCCATCTTACTGAATTATTTGGTGGGCTGTCAAACAAAAAGTCACCCTGTAGAGGCCCTGTAGAGGATACCTGTGAAACATTGGCAAAGAGAAATGGAGACATGACCCATTGTAAAAGCTTTGCAGGAAGTGGAGGAGGAAATGTGTATAAGTAGATTCAAACTGCTTCTGAGTTGCTCTGAGCTGCTTCAGAGTGCTTCTGAGCTGCTTTTGCATTCACGTCGACTTGCATGAAGAAGGTAAAAAGCTCAGAAGCAGAACATGCTTGTCTACACAAGCAATTAACTTAAAGGAGAACTATTAGGTGAGTGAAATTCACTCAGCCTCATAGTTCTAGCCGACCTGTGACAATGAAACTGTCACAGGCCGGCTCAATAGATCGGGAAGTGAGCAAACACATGCCGTTGCTCGCTCACTTCTCGATCCTGTCCCTGCAGAGAGACGTGACTGTCACTCACGGCTCCCTGCAGGGATTCCCCCTTCCCCCTGTCCGATCCTCCAGCGCTAACTGGCGGAACGGACAGGGTGAGAGGCGGGTACAGCTGGCTCTGCCTCTAGATAGGCACTGTCACTCCCGCAGCTGGGTGGATCTCGACTGTAATGTCGGGATCCGTCCCGGCAGCGGCTTCTCAGTATACTGTAGCTCGCGGTATACTGAGCTTTGGGTGATGGGAGCACGCTAGTTTGTGTCCTCCCGTGACCCTTAGGAGAACTATGGGGAAAAGCCGGACCCCATAGTTCTTCTTTAATCTTACTAAGCCACTGCAGCAACAATCTCGAGTCCAACTCACATGGACAATGGGATTGCTTCTTCAGGAGCCTGCGCTAAAACTTTCTCTCTTTATGCTTCCACTATCACCAATCACATTCAGTGGTTCATGGCAGGTTTGTATCTAATTGGTCACAAAGAGCAACCCCTTTGTCTGTTTTTTATAGCAGGCTTTTTGTATGTAAAAGGCAGCAGGGTGAGGCAAAAAAAGAAAATGAATAATTCCAGAATCCATCTCCTGCATCACAAAAGTATATGTGTGTAGAGGAGGGGGGTTTCCAGATCAGCAGATCACAGACAAAAGGCATTGGAATAGACTGATGTACTATAGCAATGGCTAGAAAAAAAAAACAAGCATGTCATCTGTGCTCCCTTTATGCCCCCTTTATGCAAAGATTAATTTTTAGTTGTGATTTGAGTGAATCTTAAAATGTCTGACCCTAAAGCAGAAAGTTGCATAGAAAGCAGCCAGGAGCTTTGAAATAGCCAATAGCAGGCTGGCTATTGAAACCCCACCCACTAAGCAGAGGAGCGGACCTGAGAGAGAAAGTTGTCGAAGGAGCTGGGTGAAACATTGTGGCTGTACAGTTACTGCAGCCGATCAGCTTTAGTCGCTGTTCAGGTATTCTGACACTCACATGTGTGGCTGTCAATAGCCAGCATGAGAGAAACAGCGTGGATGGAGGAATCGAGTGTATGACCCGCTTTACTCAAGCTCTTTATGTTTATGAATAAATGGACACATGAGGGTCCTGTACTATGCATCTTAATTGTATGCTGCTAATGAATATATCTAACTCTAACTTTTTTCAAGTTTTGTTTACAAAAAATTTATAAAAATAAAGCAACAACAAAACACGTTATATTCAGCTTCTGAGTCTAAATCCCATTCACACAAAATCCTTAAAGTAGATGTAAACTAAATCACAACATGTTATAGGGTTAGGTTTTACCTTTATAGAAGAATCACCTATACTGTCCCTGTGTACTGAACTAAGCTGATTTCAAAAATATGCATTCATGTGGTTGTGCCCATTCTCACAAGGAATCCAGCATTCTCCAAAAATCTCTTCTTTTAAGGATGGACCAAGCAGAGGTGTATCTACAAAAATTGTGCCCCTGGCTTCCTGCCCAGCTCCTGGCAACCAATGAAGTCCAGAGCGGCCCAGGTTGCTGACAGTTGGGCCGGGAGATATATAAGAACCATACACATCTCCCCGCTTGGGACACTCTAGTCAGCGTCCTGCCCAGCTCCTGGTAGCCAGTGACATCACTGGTTGACAGGAGCTGGGCAGGACGCCGACCAGAGCATCCCTGATTGCTAAGAGCCAGCTGGGGAGATGTGTATAGTCAGCTGTCTCCATGTGTCAGCAAACATTTGCTGACCCACAGAGCGGAACCTCCCAGTGCATGTTTCACATGTGCCATACCCTGAATACACCACTGGAACCAAGACTCCCCTTTCTCCAGTCATAGCTGCTGAGCTGATTTGCAGTGACTGCAGACAGAGCACACTGCGCATGTGCAGAGAATCGAGAGCAGGATGGAGCTTGCTCCACTACCGCTTGAGGGTGCTTGCCCCAACAGATGGTCCATCCTGAAAAGAAGACAGGATGGACCTTTGGAGATTACAAGCATTTTTGGGGAATGTTTGACTCCTTGAGAGAATGGACACAAGGTATATAAAGAGCATGAATGTGTATTTTATCAAATCTGCTTGGTTCTGGGTTATGGCATGGAGTTTAGTAGGGATGCACCAATACCGGTTTTTCAGTATCGAATACGAGTACCGATATTTTGCTGTTCGTACTTGCCGATACTGAGTACCGATACCCGTGCTTCCGATAGCATGGAGCCGGCTTCCCAGGCAATCAGGAAGCTGGGTAGCGGGTAATGACACGCCGCCGAAATTCCTGATTTCCCGGGAAGCAGGCTCTATGCTGATTGGCCAGGAAACCGGCTTCCCAGCCAATCAGCATGGAGACGGTTTCCTGGACTATCAGAAAGCCAGGTGGGTTGTAATGACCCGCCTCCAGGCTTCCTGATTGGAAATCTTCCTCTGACCAGAAGTTCTGTTATTGGGGAAGGTAACAAGGCATTTGGGGCGAGTACGAGTACTAGGGCTGCAGCTAACGATTATTTTCATAATCGATTAGTTGGCCGATTATTAAGTTCGATTAATCGGATTTTAAAAAAAAGGCTCCAGTGAATGACGACTAGTTTGTGTTAAGATTGTAGTCCATCATGCAGCGGCTTCAGCGTCCTGTGCGGTGGGCGTGGCTTACGCGGCCTGTGCCGTGGGCACGGCGGCCGCAGCGGGAGCAGCGTGTGACGTGTGGCTCAGGCTGCATGTGGAGCCCGGAACAGCCCCGAACAGGCAAATCAATCGATAGCCGACGAATCGACGATCAAAAACGTTGCCAACGTTTTCAATCGTCGATTTTAATCGACTTAATCGATTAACTGTTGCAGCTCTAACAAGTACTCTCCCAAATACTCGGTATCGGCACAGATATGAATACTAGTATTGGTATCAGTGCATCCCTAGTGTTAAGGCACAGCATAGGTCACGGGTGGGAAACTCCGACCCTCCAGCTGCTGTGGAACTACAAGTCCCATAAGGCATTGCAAGACTCTGACAGCCACAGGCATGAGAGATTATGGGATTTGTAGTTAAGGCACAGCTGGAGGGACAGAGTTGCCCACCCCGTTATAGGTGATTCTTCTATAAGGGCTCATTCAATGCAAACCCATAAAATGACCCGATCCGGAAAGGGACAGGTGCTGCGTGTAATTGCGCGCAGCTGCCTGTTTTTCCTTATGGGAGGACGCGGCTACACAAAATTACACATGGTCATACGCACACCTGAACTTGCACATCTGTAGACAGTGTGCGTCCACCCATAGGGAAGAACAGGCAGCTGCGTGCAATCACATGCAGCACCTGTCCCTTCTGGGATCGGGTCATTATACCGACGTGCAAGCTGTACGGACGGACACAGCCGACTGAATGGGCCCTAAATATGAACTAACTCTATAATGTAATTTCCAATTTTTTTATCTTTTAAAATCTGTACTTTTCTTTATAATATTTCCTGGTAATGCTGCCATGTTTGGCTTTGTTTAGGTGCTTCCTGTTATAGAGAGACAGCACTCTGTTCGTGTCCCCAAACAACTCCCTTCATTGTCACCCTGTCATATGTGCTTCCGGTGGGGGGACATAAAGAGTCCATGTTGATGCTCATGTTGTAGGCATCTTCCGCCATTGTCTTTATCAGAAAGCATGCAGCAGATGCTGCAGTGCATGTAAACAGGAAGTGGCTGCAAATAGGCTGAAGGAGGAGATCAGCAGAAATTGACATGAAACAAAGAATGCTGAAACCCATTTTTTTCTCCAAAATGAAAAATGGCAATTATTGATAGGCAGTGCTTTAAATATATCACTCAGTAAGGGATTACATCTACTTTTTATAAATTAGCGTTTTGACTTTGACACATTTGCAGTGTGCTCTGGGTGACATTAGAAGCTCAGTAATTGATTTCATTAATTTTCCTGGAATTTCTGTTTAACCCTTTCGCTGCCGCTGACATAACTATTAGGTCTGTGTTATTGGCGTCATAGGCTCCCAGCCACTATAGCAACCAGGAGTTTCTTTATGGTTTTTTTCTCCCGACTGATGGCTTTCTTAGAAGTGATTTGGATGGTTATATTGTATATATGGGGCAGCAGAATGAATGTGACTTTTGTATACTGCTGTTGGTAAATGTGCACTCATATATTCAATGTACCTTGGTGGTCTGCTAATATTACTGTCTTGAGCACATGTAGACACCTTCAAAACAGTAATAAAACACTTATTTGAAACAAAATCAAACTTGTGTGTTGTGGGGATTTCCACTCACTTTCTGTCCCAGTTAGGGGTCAACCGATTTTTCAGAACCGATACCAATACTGGTTATGGGCCAACTTTCAGGCCAATAGCTGATATCAGGTACCAATATTCTGTTTACATGCGGCTGTAGAATCTTCCGACTGAATGTAAACACCCGTCAGTGGGCCTGATATCGGTTGACCCCTATTAGTGATGGCAGTGAAGGGGAGCCTCTGCCCCCCAACATCATTCTCCGACAGAGGCTAACTTCCGCAGCCACCAGGTGAATGTAAACAGCAGGCAGTGCAATAGCCAGCCTGCTATTCGCTATTGCAATTTGAAATAGCCAATAACAGGCTGCCTATTGCACTGCCTGCTGTTTCATTTCCCGGAGGCTAGATTCCGCAGCCAGCAGGTGAATGTAATGGCGCAGGGGGTATGGATGGGGGGTGGAGGGGAGGGGCAGAAGCCCCCTTCACTGTCAGTATCAATAATATCGGTCAATTTAAGACTGATACCAATACTTTAACAGTTTGTGAACATTGATCCTGAGTATCAGTAGATCCGATAATCAGTCATCAGTTTAGTAATGGCAATTTACAAACACATATTTCTCAGTAATTGCCAGCTTTGTATTCTTTGTATACCTTATTTCTCTTTTCTTCCCCAGTCTTCTGACAGTGGCCATGTTAACTAAGGGCAGGTTACCAGCTCTCCCTTTACTTCCTGGAACTCTGGCACATGTGACTAGGACATGTGACCATGCACATCATATCAGGGGAGGAAAATATCTTTGCCTGAGATCTCATGAGATTATTATTATTATTATTATACAGGATTTATAAAAAAAGTAGTCCCCCTCCAAGAAGAAAGGACAGTGTCAGCATCAATTCAGAGATGATTTGAAGATGTACAGCCGAGTGATACACAAATAATGTACATTTATGTTAATAGTTAAGGTACTTGAGTGCATTTTTTAAGATTTAACTCCTGAGCTTAGTGTCACTTTAAACCCTTTCACCCTCTCCTCTCCTGCATATGTTAGCTCTATTCTATCTCTACTCTGAGCTGTATGTTAACCCTTCCACCTCGCTTATCCTGCACATCTGTACATTAACCCCTTCATCTCCATCCTCCTACTGTATGTGACCTGTACATTAATCCCTTCACCTCCGCCTCCCTCTGTCTATGACCTGTACATTTATTGTATCTTGTGCACTATTACCAATCACCAGTCCTGACATTTTCATTTATCTATGTTTATAACAGAAACCCCTTTCACACAGGCACTCTGATCAGATCTGCCTTGTCACTTTTTCAGGCGGATCAGAATAGAAGCCCAATGTTAGTTTATGGGCAGCCAGATCTGAATGGATCCCCGATAATGGATAAATGGGCTCCCAATAACATCCAAATACTCCCGACTCTAGCCAGGTCTGGAAAACCAAACAGAGTCCCGTTTTGGTGGACCTGATCGTGGCAGATCAGGGGTAATCTGATGTGAACGGACACGTGTCCACTTACATCTGACTTCACTTAGACCTACATGGGTCCGGTAACTACAGTGTTTTCTCCGTCGCAGGCTTTCTTTTTGTAGTCAAGGTAACACGGGCTGCTGTAATAGCCACCTAATCACTTCTACAACCTGGCAAGGAAAGAGATCATTTTGTGCATTTTATCATGTTTGAAACAAAAAACAACTTTTTCGAGCAGTAAAAGGATTAATATGTCAGCAGATTTTAATACATATATTTTTATATGTTTATATATTAGGCTTTAATTGTGAAGAAAAAGGGAAACAAGGAAAAAAAACATATTCCTGCAATTTGTTTCAAATGCAACTTTTATTATTATTTATTTATTCCAGGTATTTATATTGTGCTGACAGTTTACACAGCGCTTTTCATAGTTGCACATTCACATCAGTCTCTGCCCTCATGGAGCTTACAGTCTAAGGTCCCTATCTCACATGCATATATAATTTACGTGCCTCAGATATTCATCTCAAAATATAATCACCAAATCTTCTGACTACATTACAGAAGTGCACATTTTTACACACCAGAATAGCAATGCCTATAGCTGAACTCCAGGCATATAGAAAAGATACAGATTAGTGCAGCCCTGTTATTATTTATACATCTTTTTTTATTGCAAGCAGTGTAAGTACCTGAAGTTCAGCCTCTTGCAATCTACTATACAGCAGAGCTCAGAGAGAGTGAGGGAGAAGCAGCAGGGGGATCAGGGCCATCTTTAATATTGATTGGACCCTGGGCAAACATTTTCTTGGGCCCGCCCTGCCCCCACCATGCAATTTCATTCTCCACCCCAACATCCCCAAAAACCCCACAAAAAAACAAACACATACATAGATCATAGACTTGTCTCAAAGAACTTTAATAATGAAAAATAAAATCAATCATTTTAATTAATATTACTAAATCAATTAATTTTTCAGCAGAGGTTGAATTTATATATTTATTTACTGATTAATAAAATAATTATTAATTTAAAATGATTTGCTAAACATACATTCAGTTATTTTTTGCTCTGACACTGCCCTGGTGGGGTAGTGGTAGCCCAGCAGGCATCATAATAATAAGACTGGACACACAATACCCCAGCATCCCAGCTCACCTGCCTCTGTCCTGGTGGTGTAGCGGTAGCTCAGTCTGGATGTCACATCTCACCCTTCAGACAGAAGAGTGTGGCGTGACAAAAGCCGCCCTTGCGCAACGTCCTCCTCCTGCAGGACAGATAGTAAGAGACGTCAGAGGGAGACATGTCCCCACGTGAGACGTCACATGGTCACCCTACATGGCGTACTGCAGGGGTGGAGCAACATTATGTGATGACGATTGCTTAGTGAACAGAACAGTACCACGTGTGTATCTCAAGGGGCAGCTGCTTTGGGCCCCATAACAATGACTGGGCCTGGAGCAACTGCCCCTTTCGCCCCTCTTTAAAGACGGCCCTGAGGGGGATCAAAGCAGGTGTATTGCAGTGCAAGGAGCATGCTGATAGGAGAAAGAGCGGAGTGACAACAAAATGAGCTCATCAGTGTGCGGCTTTTCCTTTCACTGTCCAATAACAGGGTGGAGGTGGGGGGAGGACATCTGTAAATGGAACTGAAATTGTAGCTAGGAAAGATCAGTTCCCTCCCCTGCTAGACAGGGCTTTGCTGTGAGGCAGATCTGTGTAAATCTCAGAACTTGATGGACAGAAATAAAAAATCCTTTGACAGTCAAAACAGCTCATATATTTATTTAATCTGTGTACTGTATTTAAACTGTTTGGCTGGAGTTCACTTTATAGACTTTTTCCCAAATATCACAACACATGCAGAAAAAAAGAATCCATTCTTCGATCATTGGTATCATTGTTATCCTGAGCATCCAAATGGGGCGGTAATGGGGTATATACATATTAATTAATATTTTTAGGACATGTGCACACTAAAATCGAAAGGTAATCGCAAGTCATGTTTTTTTTGTGCGGGGGAGGGGGCGGTGGATGTGCAATCTTTATATGAAGTTACATGTCCTGAGTGGGCATACTCACTGTATTGCCTTCTCCTTACCCGCATTACATTTATATGTGTTAACATGCGTATTGATACATTGCGT
>NW_017306703.1:111498-137857 GCF_000935625.1 Nanorana parkeri
CTACACATTGCCTTGCTTTGTAATAACACAAGGCACCACATCACACTGCAGACACACTACAGAACCCAGTCCGCACACTAAGGCCCCGTTCCCACTACGCGATATGCAAATCGCGTGTTTGTCGCGCGATTTGCATATTGCGCGATGTCGCGAGATTTGCCGCGCGATATCGAGTTCAAGCTTGCATTGAGTGACACTTGACCCGCGACAGCAGGACCCTTTGCCCCACTGAAATGCATTGGAGCGCGATATCGCGCCGCGATATCGTGGGAATTACAGCGCGATAAATCGCTCAACGTGAACGGGGCTTAATATGGACCATTTAAGCATGTTGGCTGGTTAAAAGGCCATTACATAAACACCTACCAGAAGTTATATCAGCCCACGTATGGAGGTGCCAATGCAAAGCTCTTCTGTTAAGCTGTACTGGTTTGATATGACTTGGCCTTCCACTTGTGTAGTCATACGCCTCTGATTCACAATGTGTGTGGCCAAAACAATGAATATAGGTAATGGATTCCTTTCAAACAGTCGAGGATTGGCGGTTCAGTTAAATAAAACCGATGTGTTGAAAGACATCGAACACTTGCTCTTAAGGTTACTTAAGAATGATTATCAGTATATTTGTTCAAGAGAAACTTTCATTCAATATTGTGCTGTTTAAATCTGTTACTTCAACTTTTACTTAATCTGCTTTCTTAATAATAACATCTATTATATCTGTACTTGGGAGTGCAAAAGGGCTCAATCACACCAGCACAGGAATGTTAATGTGCACATAATGAGTGCTGGAGTGCACTGCATTGTGTAGGAGCTGTGTTGGGCAGCGCTACCCAATGCAGCTTGTGTGAATGAGTTCTATCACTGCAGTAACAGTTTTACTTTAGGATTATAGATTATCTGCATAACTTGTGGCTACAAGTAAGATTTTCTCTTTTGGGGCTTGGTCACAGTATGGTGGTAATGTCTGGCAATGCATGTTAAATCCATTGGTGTGATGTGGTGCCATTCATTTGAATAGCATTCCGACACATTTCAACAAGAGATGTGTGTTGCAGCATGTTCCATTTTTTGGGCATATGAGTGCTTTGCCAAGTGTTGCACTGCGTTACAACCCACATCTGTCAGAACATTAATTGAAGTACCATGCAGAATGAATGGCACAGCATCAGACCAACTCATTTAACGTGCACTTTGGTAAAGTGTGTGATTATGCATGGATTCCTGCAACGCCATAGTGTAAGTGTCCCATAACGCTATAAATTAGAAAATAAAAGAGAAAATCTTATTGATTACTAAACGTTTTTAGTCCATTCTTGTAACATTTACAAACTGGAATAAAGCAACAGGTTAATTGTAATGCTGGCCCCACTAGATGCACTCACGTTACCTTGGATTAGTTATTACATTTTGGCCATTTTTCAGTGTTAGTAACCTAGATTTATCAAACCAGCATTAAGTGCTAATAGACCACAGATGATGAAGGAGTGTAAAAATAGTCAACAGCACATTTATAATGAGGGAGAATTGGCTGCCCATACCCCTAAATGAAAACTCAAAAATAAGCCCCTCTGAAACAAGAGTCCATTTTTAAAGGCAATCTTTGCAGCAAAGAAAAAAAAAGTTTTCTATGGAAAGAGAGCAGCTAAAAGTAACCAGTGATCTTAAATTAGCCACAAAAGCAATAAAAGGGTTGACTGTGTAAAGAACTAGCAGTGGGGATTAATGTACTGTTTCTTAACTGAACCTAATCTCTCCCTATGCAGTTTGTCAGTTTTACCAATTCTCTACCTACAAATTCAATACACTGAAAACACTGATTTTTCCTTTTTTTTCTTTATTCTGACACGGAGCCGTGTCAGAATAGAAAAAAAATTAAAATGAATTTTGCCCATAGGAATGCATTGCTAGATTTCTATTGGCCATTTCAATTTGCAATAGCCAATAGTAAACTAGCATTGTACCCGCTCTCTGCTGATGGACCTGATGGAGAACTGCGGCAGAGGGCGGGAACAATGCTAGTTTACTATTGGCTATTGCAATTTGGAATAGCCAATAGGAATCTAGCAATGCATTCCTATGGTCAAAATTATTTATTTATTTTTTCTATTCTGACACGGCTCCGTGTCAGAATAAAGAAAAAAAAAGAAAAATCAGTTTTTCTCTCTGGGAGACTCCCACAGCTCAGCAGCATTCGGCTATTCACTCACTGCTGTTCGGCATCTATAAGAATAGACCGAACAGCAGCGAGTAGCCTGCCGGAGGTTCGGCTTAGCCGATCCAGATGTTGGATCAGCTGAGTCGAACTCCTTCTGCACTTCGGGTCAGTCGAACATGCTGAGCATGTTCGGCCGATCCGAAGCCACGTGAACCCACCCGATGTACAGCTGATTTCAGCCGATATACGGCTGAAATCAGCCGTACCAACCTGAAGTGAATAGCCGAACAGCGTTTGGCTCACTTCACTTCAGGTCGGTCTTTCACTCGGCTGCCTACGGCAGCTTAGTGAATAGACCCCTGTGTCTGCTATGTGCACATCTCTCTCATTTTATAGTGAGTGGGCTGGCTTACCAAAAAGCCCCATTATTTTTCCTTCTAACCCCGCTGTCAATAGTTCAATGGCGATGCACTGTATTGTGGAATAAAAAAATTCTTTAGAGCGAATCTGCCTAAAAATACGGTAGGACCATGAACCTGCAAGACTTGTCTCAGAACCTAACCTGCAGAATTTTCCTCAAACCCATGGTAGCAATGAACCCGAACCTCATCCATACGTGCAATCCCCAGTGGTTCCATTCAGACATTAGGAGAAAATCAAACACCCAGTACACAATAACTGGCTGCACTGGCTGCTGTAACATGGGGTTCCTCAGCCTTATGGAAGCTCCAAGTCGCTTCCTCCATTTATTCCTAGAAGGTAAACAGAACATTTTAAAGAATGATATACATTGATAAAAGGTTGTTTATTTTTGCATATCTAAAAGTTTTTTAAGTAATTAAATTATGGTTACACTTAAAAACACCAGGCAATGGACATTTTTTTACTTCTTCAGTAGGAAAAATGACAGTGTACTAATTACAGTAATCCATAACATTAGTCGGAAATCCTCCTCTTTTAATTGCTTATGAGGTTGTCATGCTTCTAACAGTTAGATACATGCATAAGAATAAAAAAAAGGACTCCTTTGTAGCCTCTACTCTTTGACACATGCATAAGAATTAAAAATAGGACTCCTTTGTAGCCTTTACTCTTTGACACATGCATAAGAATTAAAAATAAGGACCCCTTGGTAGCCTCTAGTCCTTGTCAGGTTGTCATAGGACAGAAAAAAAAAAAAAAACCAAGCAGAACCTCACCCTGTTCTGTTCAATGTAAACTGTACTGTCAGTCAGAATGAAATAACAAGGCGCTGGCACAGATACCAGCTTTCTTTATTTAACCTCAGTTCGTACAGTATGGATTCACTTCAATTCACACTTTAGTTATTCAGCTCACAATTGCTAGGGCGCTAGATCCTGAACCACAAATTAGCTTCTCTACCACTGAAGGAGAGTAAGTTAACATGTTAAATGGCTGCATTTGGTAAACAGCCCAATAAAAGAGGAAAAACACAAAACCAGCATTTGCTGCAATATTAAACTTCATTCCAGAAATTTCCCTGCACTACTTTTTTCTGGGCCTAGTTATTCTAAGTCTGATCGCCAGCATCATTCAACCCTTCGAGCCCATGTAATTCTGGACCGTCCCCCTGCCTGTGACTGTACAGTGCAAGGAGAGGCAGCACAGTTATTGGCTCATCTCTCTGTCCCTCCTATCAGCATGCGTCTTGTCACAACACAAACTGATTGTATTTTAGTCATCTAAATTGTTTTAGTCTAGTTTTGTTGACTAAATCTCCAGTAGATGTAGTCGACTAAAATCTAATGGGTTTATTTAAAGTGTAATGCATTATTTAAGCAATTCTCTAGAATTTCCAAACTCATTATATATTCCTGGACTAAACCTCTATTAACCTGTTATGACTTGTATGGTATTAAAGTTTGAAAATTCAATACAGGCACAGATTTAGTGATATAGAATGTCTTTATTTAACTTAAAATGAAATAAAACCACGTTTCATAAGATTTATGAGTGGGGATGGGGAAGTAAATGGGTGTGAGGGAGGGAACAAGTCTGAAAAAGGTGTTACACAGTGCTAACTTGCAAGTGAGATGGGAGGAGAAACACTCACGTGACAGTAGCAGACAAATCCGATGGACCAATTAGCGATGGAGGAGTATACTCTGCGGTTTGCAGGGCGTTGATCCTGGTGGCAGGGACACAATTGGAGCCTGTATCTCAGCCAATCCAGCTGCAGATAGAGTCAGGGGACTGGGGCTTTGCGGAGCTCTGAGGGAACCGCAAGTCTAAGTAGGTAACTGCAATAGTCCATCACTTGCCAGATGTCTAAGAGGCCATGTGCCTAAATTTGGAGAGTCACTCTTACTTCCTGTTGTGCTTCTGGGACTGAAAGTGAATGGAAAGCAACCCTGTTGTTAACACAAAAAAAAAAGTCAAACAGTCATACCTGCAAGAGAGTGAATACTTACCTTTCCTGTTGCCTGCACCACCAAGAAGCATCTCCCTTCACAAGAAAGAGAGCTGGGAAACCAACACTTTTGGGAGTGTTAAATCCACCTGGTCCCACAGAGCTCAGTCATTTCTTCTGGCCACCCCAACATCACTGTTGTGTCCTGGAGTGACATGGAAGTTGGCAAGAGGAACTGAGCATTGTAAGCAATCAAGGATATCAACACACCCAAAAGTGTTGGTTTCCCAGCTGCCTCAATTAGTTTTCTCATGAACCGATCAACATTCTGGCATCGCCAGAAGTGGGAAAAGCAAGTATTCTTTTCTTTTGCAGGCATACCTGCTTGAAATTTCCTTTGCTAATAACAGAGTTGCTTTAAAGTGACACTAAACTCAGGAGTTGCATCTTAAAAATGCATTCAAGTAGCTTAAAGTGACATTAAACCCTCCAATTTTTTAACATAAACCAATACTGTAATGTATGGCTTACTGTAATCCATGATTGTTTCCCTTCTCTTTGCTGCTCTTCCTTTTCAATCCTCATGTCTTCTCATGCTTGGGGAGAATTTCCCTTTTCAGCTCAGGGCCTCTTCCTGTAGTGCTAGTTCAGGTTACAAACCAATACAAACCTATACACAGACAACGTGTATCCATTCCTGAGACAAGGCAGTCGGCTGCAAAACAGAAGTTCTGCAGAGCATGAGAACAGATACAGATTTAAAAAGGAAGAGCAGCAAAGAGAAGGGAAACAACCATGGATTACAGTAAGGCACACATTACAGTATTGTTTTATGTTAAAAAATATGAGGGTTTAATGTCAATTTAACTATTAACAAAACTTGTACCTTATTTGTGCATCATAGTTGTACATCCTCAAATCATCTCTGAATTTATGTTGACACTGTCCTTTCTTCTGGAGGCTGACTACCTTTGTTCCCTATTGACTCGGTGTGTGTTGTAAAGTAGCCACTGCTCCAGGTTCGCTCCCAATCCTTTGGTGTCATTTTAAAGGTTTTGGTTCAGAGGCTTCTTTATGGTCAAGTAGTGAGTAATGGACAACTGGAATATCTAAAGTTCTGCTTACATGTATCGTTATTTCTGGAAACTACCAAATTGGGATTAGCTATTTGTATTTTACATTTCTTAGTGTTTTAATCACATTTTCCAGAGGAAGAGTCTTTCTCTTGCTGAAAATACTTCCCCATGGATTATGGGGACAAAGGATGTCCGGCTCAACTTATAACCACTTAAAAGTGTGGTGCCTTTTGGCAGTCCAGTCCTTTTACACAACAAGGGTTTTCCAGAAAAGCTACTGAACATTTGTGGGCTAATGTGAGTTCCCTTAGGCTGCACAGCCTTTCTATGATGTGAACCTGTAACAGAAATATAGAATCTGCCTTTGGTAACTTCGTTTTAAATGCAGGGGCTAGGGCAGTCATTCTAATAATTTTGGCTTGACTGCCTAATAATTAATTGTTGACACAGAATGTGTAAGTAGGATGTGCGTTCAGGCTTTTCAGATCTAAGTGGCTGAATGCTAGCTCCAGTTCACCAACACACTAGGTTGATCAGGATTCTCTCTCTTTAAAAACCAAATCAACAATGGCAGCTCCCATAATTCTATCTTTACATGTTGACTTATGTATAAATTTGCCTCAGAAAAGGCCCCTCGGTTCTATTACCTATCAGACTATACTGTAGGTTCCCAGTCCTCCCATTGTCAGGGTTTACCCACAATCCCAAATCATACCATCAGCTCAGGGTTAGACAAATGAATATGGAATTCAGGAGCCAGTTTGCCCAATCTAGGAGCCAGAAGGATATTTTTTTAGAAACCAGCTTAGTTGACAACAATTACATTAAACCTTAAAAGTTAGGTGCCAGCTGTAATTTTTAGGGAGCATTGAATACTGGGCTCCAGGCATTCATCCAGCCCCGCATTATCTTAAATAACTTTCACCCAAATAGAACCCATTGTATATGTGTGTGTATGACTGTGGAAGGGATGCTGGGTTAGAGGCTATAGTATCCTATTCAGTCAGGTACCAATTAGAATAGTTCATTGTTCTCTATAAAGCACTTCAGAAAAAAGGTTTAAGAGGTATACTGTATAAATACGTAAAAAGTTAAATACATAAATAAATTATTATTATTATACAGAATTTATATATCGCCAACAGTTTGCGCAGCACTTTGATACCATGAAGAGTTGAAATTAGCAGAGTACAGAGCAATTTGGATTAGAATGTTGTATAAAATGTATATGCACTGTGTGAAGACTTTTTTCTATGCTGTCATATTTTTGTCTAGCCAAGTTTTAGGCATTAAGGTTTTCCAAGATTTGGTAAATGGCAGAACCTGTGGGGGTGAGCACTGGCAAGGTAAAAACACAATGCCAATCAAACGTGCCAGCTTCTGAAAGGAGTATAGGCATATGCTGAAAAGAGGGAATGTACTATTGACTACCGGTAGTAACTGAGTCTAAAGCGTCAGTGTTACACGTTCCTGCCATATGCATACATAAGCTGACTTTTGTGAAATGTCTTGTAGCTTACTGGTCAGCCTTTAACCATATCCATATGTATTTTTATGAATGAACGATAGTTATATAAACAACAAATTGTGAGCATAGTGGTGAAAAAGAGATTTCTTAAGTTTGCTGGCTTTCTTTTTAGTGACAGGTGTTAAAATTAGGGTGGGGACCTAAACTTAGGAATTACAATTCATTGGTTGGTTCAATGTTTGGTCAGATTAGGTCATTTTAGATTGAATCTTGGAAATCAGAAAGAAGAGGACAGCATTTAACGGCAGTAAATATCTAGTTCAATGCTAAATGTTTGTAATACATTTTTATTAGAAAAGGTAACACATGTCAAAAATGCACAGGTTTGCCCAAATGTTGCTGAAGTCACAATATATAATCAAATAACACTTTTACCTACGTTCTTTGGAGTGGGAGAGCATCTAATATACAGCTCAGCATCTGAAATGCCTGACAAAAAATTGCATCTGTGCCCAGCCCTTCGGTTGCAATATGCTGACTATCTTACGAAGAGCAAAATAAGGCAAGTTTGTATTGTACTATGATTGTGCTATATTTTCCATTGATTGAGCTATGAAGTGTTAGTATAAGAAGCGAATACATAGAGGTCCACTTTTTTGTATTTTGTCCACATGTTCCTGTTAGGAGCTTGGGCATCACATAAATTAAACAATAAAAGTTTCTCTTAGAAATGAATTATTTTTAAAAAAATTGGGGTATGTTACCTGGCCACTTTAGATACCACTTTAGATGCAAATAATGCTTATTGCATTTTTCCTAAAAATGCATGCTGCTCAATCTTGTTTGGTATTTTTATTTGGATGTCTCCTGGTAGCCAGCCCACTAAGATGGTTCATGCACTTCTAGCTTGAAGAAAAACCCAGGCAGCTCCAGAACTGGAAGGAGCATTTGCCAGTTGGCTTGGGAATCCCTTGCAATCTCAAAGGAGTGTGTGCCAGGAAAAGGATACCCTGGGCTGGCCAGCCCAGCCCACTGCCCCATTGACCTTAATTAGGAAACGCAGATTAAACATAAATAAGATAATAATGCAGGACAATAGTACTTTAAAACAAGTATTACACTTTTCCTTACAGTGCAGCAGTATTAATACACATTCCATGTGTTATTTCAATCATGTCCAGCAAACACTAGATTCTAGTCACTAGAAGATCAAATATAACCTATTAAGTAAGACATTTTTGGCATTAGTAGCCCTTTAAAATGATACATTCAGGTTTATTATATAATTAAATTCACCTGGCTTTGTATTTACTGTACAAATAAGAAGCAGATGAAGACAAAACGTACATAGGAGAATTTTTGAGTTTATAAAACAATATAATTATCTCTAAAAGGAAATGTATTTGAAACACTGCCAAGCTTAATAGCTTAAAAGACTTAAATATACATCAACTATGGTTTTTTTATTGATAAAGATCTCTCGTTGCTAATGTTTTGCAATTGTCCTTCATAAGAAAATAGGCTCTCTGCAAGCTAATGGGAAAGCAGGCTGTCACAACAGCCTAAACTATGTGAAAAGCAAAGGAGAAATATTTGTTCAAAGTTAAGACAATATGCTAAGCTATATTAGCAAATCTATGTGCAGGCAGGACCAGGCCAGGCCAGCATAGAGGGTTTGATTTACTAAGAGGGTAGAGGTTGTTCACTTTGCAAGGGAATTTGCACATTACAGGGGATCTTTCCCCTTAGTTTAGTGAAAAAGTTGAAGCTCTGCACATGATTGATCATTCAATGTGTTCAGCAAAAATGCATTTTTTTTCTTCTTGCACATGGTTCAGTATTCTTTGCAAAGTGAAATTTCACCATTTCCATTAAGCGTAGGGAAACGTCAACAGCACAGTTTAAATTCCCTTGCAAAGTGAACAGCCTCTTTGTGAAGGCAGCTGCTCTGGACAATGCTGAGTACAGTTGGGTGGGGGGTGAAGTAGCATCCTCTGCTGAAATATTGATGCAGGGGGTAGAGATGGCAGCTTGCCTGGACTCAAAGCCTTCAGCAAGCAGTTACACTATGCTTGCTGCAGACTTTAAATCCAGCCAGCTTTCATCCACCACCAAGGCGGAGGAAAGACCCACTCAACTACCTCCTGTGCATCTATTGAATAGGCAGCAGCAAACAGAAAGAGTCAATGCAGATTTTTTTTTTTTTAAACATTACAGGTAATTATTTTAGAGACAATAGCCACAAATTTTGTTCAGTGGCTGGACAGTATGTTAGCTGATTGGTAAGGTTTTAATAAAAGAGGGAGAGATAAGGCAGGTTATAAAGCAAAGTTTATCTTGAAATAAAATTAGATTAGAATAAAATAATATTAGTATGCCACAATATTTTTGAGTGAACAGGCCAGAAGAGGTGGCAGGAGCTGGCAATGGTGGCAAGTTTCATTTCTTGGGGGGAGGGGGACAATTAAAAGTTGAATCTAAATCATCAGCAGGAGGGGTTTTGTAAACACAAAACGCACATGAGCGCCACAGCCTAACACAATGAATGAGGATATGGCAATAGGAAGTTTAAAAATAACAATGTTGCACTTACTAAATTGTTCAATTTGGAAAAAAGGAAACCATGTAACTACAAATGTCAGGCTTCTTAGTCGTGTATGGCTTGATGGCAAATGTGTACATCTCCAAACGAACACTAACATAACTATGACAGAATAAAAAAGATAAAAATGCATTCACATGGGGGGGTATGAGAGGGAGCCCATCAGCTGTCAGGTGTAGTAGCCCATCTGAAGCCATGGTGGTAGGTTCCTCTACTGTTCTGAATGGTGGAGGAACAGCAGCTGGGTTTAGTGCAGAGGTATCTTTAGCAGAGCAGCTGGATAATGGGTTTTCTTGGGGGAGAAGAATGAAATGAATCTGTCTTTCTGAGAGAGCCGGGACTGAGGGCTTATCTGATTGGCTGATGTGCAGGAGCCGGTATTGTAAATAATGTCGGTTGACAGAACAGGAGATTAAGTGCGGCAGCTAGAGAATGTGTTGAGGTGGGGGCACTGAAGGATGGGATAGCTAAAAGTCAAGAGTGATCTCTAAAAATGGGGAAAATGGAAGCAGGGAGCCAGTGGCAGGGAAGCGGCAGCTGTACCGCAAGGAGGGAGAGACGACCAGTGTACAATATATATAAATGACAGTGGTATTTTAAAAATGACAAAAAGGTTAAAATGGTTTGGGAAGTAGGTGGACTGTGGATAGTTTAAATGCATTGCGTTTCAAGGAAGTCCTCTTTTTCCAGCCAAAAAAGCTTGAGAAAGAGGAATATTTCCACAAAACGCATTGTTTGTAATCAAAGACTGGTTCATTTTTTTGCTAAGCAGGGGACACGTGGATTCACCTCTCTATACCAAAATCTTCTGCTAAAGGCCCAATCAGACAGCACATTGGCTGCAGAGCAAGCCATAAGCTCCAGTGCATACTGTGCAAGCTCAGGCCAGTGGTCCTCCCTGGACACCCAATAGTCCATGGGTCCTCGTTTCTGAGGGCACCCACATCAACACTGGACACAATATAGTCAGCAATCATGTGATTCAGGCACTGTCTGCCGGTGCTACCTGTAGCTGGGTTGTGGTTTAAAATAAACTCTCAAAAGTGGCAAAAAGGCACCTGTTAACACTACTGCTCCTCCTTTTAGGGATCAGAGGATCAGGGGCACGTTGGTCATCAGAGGAGATCCTGCTACCCCACTATCAGGAAATGCAGCAAAGAGGTTCTTTGGCAGCACCTCCCAAAAGTGGTGCCTTTTAGACTCCCTTTGGAATACCCTTGTATCAGGGATCTAATAATGTGTCCAACCAAAGCTGATTGCACCCTTTGATGACTTTACTGAAGTTCTCAATGTCACTGAGCACAACAATGTTCTCATTTTCACTCAACACACATACAACACCCAGGGTTTTGAAGGGGTGAACACTTTGTTTAAAGTCTGTCCCATTTACCCCTCCTGTATCGCCAGGGGAACAAAATGCTGACAAGATGCTTCTATAGTGGAAAAGATTTACCCATAGCCTGCCAATTGGTAATTTTTATTTTTACAGCACACGGTGCAGGGGATGATTTGGGGACATTTTTTGTTCCTTCCGCTGCAGCAGCTGTGGAAGAGACACCTGCCTTGAGAAAGGATGCTGGTTTAGACAACTGGATGGGTGTAGGAGAATTCTGTAGAAGTTCAAGCGTTCACTTGACCCTACGCAGTGTAGCCCTATCACCCTTTTCCTCATTTGAGGCATATCATAAGCCTCTGAAACCTCTTGTGAGACTTTCCTACCTGCCACTAGATGTTGCAGAGAATGTTGTGAAGAGTGGAGATGTGGAAAGTGAAGAACAAGGAGGAGTGCAGGCTTTTTTGCTGCCAACTTGTCTCATTGATGTTCTGCTCCCACATAATTGGCAGACTGCTAGTTGCTCAGCACCAAGGCGGAGGAAAGACCCACTCAACTACCTCCTGTGCATGTTGTGGCTGCATAGCACAGCCACTCTGAGACAGAAAAGGCAAATATACCCTGCCTCTAGATGGTGAGGGCTGGCCATCACTTTGAGCTGCAGAGCCTGCTTGTCCCCTACCATCTCTGTGTGCAGAACCTCTGCCTTTCACTTTAGGCCTGCCATCCCTTTTAATAAAGGGGGATTGCCTAAATTAATGGCAGCTATGACAACGGGGCAAATACAAACATTATGTGGTGCGTTTGGTGCACACTATTTTACTGCACAAGCATGCGATGATGTGCTACAAACAAAGTCCATGTGTTGTTGATGTAGAAGAAACACCAACACACGTATTCACAGCCCATATGTATATTTTAATAATTCCACAAATGGTAAAAGGACTACACATGGACTTGTGTCTATGTAAACCCTGTCTCTGCTTTGTGGAGAGCAGCTAAACCTAGACCATTTGGGCCCAAATAAAGACCTACATTTTACCTACATTACCTTACCTACAGACTAAGAATTTGTGTCCAGTGCCTCACTCCCACCCCTACTTGAAGTGCTGCAAACAAAGTGCAGCTTTGCCCATGTCAGCAACAGGTGTATATGGATGAACATAAAAGAAAATAAAAAAACAAAAGATTGGAAGCTGGGGCCCGGCAGCTAAACAGCAAATACAGTTTTCGCAGGCACACAAAAAAAAAAGGTAGTTTTAAAAAGGACTGTGAACATGGGATGGAGGGTACACAAGAAAATATGTAGCCCACCACACTGCAATCCACAGTAATTTAGCGCAATACAGCACATTATATCACAGTGTAGCAACTAACTCTCCCTACAGAGACTGTCAGCTCTACCTAAACTACTCTAGCACACACTGGCAATTGGCTTCTGCAAACCCACCCTTTTATAGTGAGGCGGCTGGCACATAACAAAACCTCCATTTTCTTATCCTATTTATCTTAGGTAGTTTGTAATAACGTAGGGGAATGTTAATATATTGTAAAGTGCTGCACAAACTGTTGGCGCCATATAAATCCTGTATAATAATAATGTTCCATACTAATGGTTTTGAACCAACTTCTGTTGATACTATTTGGGCTTCCTTCGGGGATACTATACCAGGACTTTTAATTAAAATAGTGGAAAACAGAAATAGAAAGAGCCAGCTGTCACTCACACAGCTGGGCGGATCCAGACATAATTGTCGGGATCCGCTTCAGCTGCGGCGTCTCAGTATACGGCAAGCAGTAGCTCGCGGTATACTGTGGCGTCTCAGTATACCGCGAGCTGTAGCTCGCGGTATACTGAGCTTAGGGTGACGGGAGGACGCTAGTTTGTGTCCTCCCGTTACACTAAGGAGAACTATAGGCAAAAACCTTAACCCCATAGTTCTCCTTTAAAGAGAAATTCCAGGAAAAAGGCTGAACACAGAAAAACACATTGGCAGCCAAAACTGTATATTTTGTTGTGCACAGTGTGCAGAAGGATTAGAGGCTTTGTCAAGTTTGTATCCTCATTCAGGAGTTTTCCTCTTGCTTTCTGTCAGGACAGGAACTGATGGAAAACCTTTCTATTGGGGACACAGACAAAAACAAAACACATTTTTAGTAGAATGAGGAGAGATTAGAACATCTTACAATGTTTTGATTGCTGTCCGGTTCAGTGACACTTGCTTCCCCCATTTCTTTGTATGGGATTCACTGGAACAGGTTAACAAAGAAAAGTCTCCCCAATGGGGTCACAGACAAAATGTAAAACTGGTTTACCTTCAAATACATGTGTTTTTCTCATTTTACACAGTAGAAGATCTGTTACTCTGCATAGTCAAATTTGCAATATACCCATCACTGCCACCCTGTAAAGCCAGGGAGGAGACAAATGTTTTCAGCAATGCATCTTCTATGTAACCCCTGCATGTCCAGCCTGTTTACTGGACAATGAAGCCAATCGCCTTAGCCAATCCCAGCATTAAGACGCCCTATGAGTTGTCAGGTGTGTCTTTGAGGTCAGCAAAGCAACTCAGTCTACTAAGTTCTGTTCCTGTGAAGGGTGCTTAACATTTTATTATGTGAAGCACCAACCTACCCAATCACAGGTGCTGCCTGGGGAAATCCTTGTTTCCTGGTGTGTACTCCCCCAGGCCTTTATGAGAATGACACAATTATCTCGGTGTAGCTAAACCTCCCCTATGAAACTATTGCATTTTATTGGTTCAGATCCGTAAAAATCAGAAACTGGCAAAACAACACCTGCTTGCCATGGGAACAGTTTGTGAGAAGCCCTCATACTATGGCCTGTACCTCCTCCCAACTCTTCTTACCTGCTGGGGCATGGCCTCCTCCACCCCCTCCCATCATCTCTGCCATGCCGCCCCTGTTACAGCTGATACCCATGTAAGGGGCCCCTCAGGCTGCCCAGACCCCTCACATGGGTACTGGCCGTACCCCCCTGATGGCAGACATGCCAACTCTCCCAGACAATCAGCAGAGGGGGACCTGAAGTTTTAAATCAGGTCCTCTTCTAGTGATTGACAGCAGCAGAATACTAAAAAAAAAACCTCCAGATAGCAAAGAAGCTATTGCTTCCTGTGCTATCTGTCATCATTTCAGGGCGGTGCTCTCCACAACCCAGCGGATTTGCCAGAGGACTCCTCCCTGAAATGAGAAGGGCACCTCCCTGAAATTGCTTTCTTCAGGTTGGGATACCTGTGATGGCGGTGTTTTATCAAAGTTTGTGACTACGTTAGAATGTGTCACCGGTGACGTGGTCACATATTTTAATGTAATCCAGTCCAGTTTTTTGTCAGTGGAATGTGTGACCGCCATTTGGTCCAGCATTTTAACGCTGTCTCAGCTGTTCCAGGGCAGAACGGCATCGCAAATCGTATGTTTAGAAGACCTGATGTGTCCTGGAACAGCTGACCGGTCCTGAAATGTCACTTCTATCCGACTTTGTGAGTGCGGTGGAATGTGAGATCACAGTCACAAAGTCGGATAGAAGTGACATTTCAGGACCGATCATCTGTTCCAGGTAAGATCGGTTCTCCTGCACATACCATCTGCGATGCCGATCTGCCCTGGAACAGCTGAGAAAGCGTTGGAATGCTTGACCTAATGGCTGTCAAACATTCCGCCGCTATAAAAATGGGCTGGATTACGTTAAAATGTGTGACAACGCGACCGGTCACACACTCTAACGTAGTCACAAACTTTGGTAGAACAGAAGCCCTGTATGTAAACATTTAATCAGAGAAATAGACTATAATAGGGAACATTACAGTGTAACGTTCCCCATTATAATCCACTTTACTAATTGAATAAAACAAAAGCACATAACCCTCGCACCCCTAGCCGCCTCCCCCCGTCCCCGTCGGCTCTGACTCACCCAGCCAACGGCGCAGGATCTCTCAGCCAGACTCTATGTGTTCACTGCAGGGGGCGGGGCGTGTGACTCACTCCTCTCCCGCCGCCTGTAACTAGGGACGCGGTCGGGAGAGGATTGCCCGCCCACTTACTGAGTCTGTATTGCGGGACCCGGTGTTCTAACACCTGGACCCTGCACTGCCCCATAGTCCACGGGGGTCCCGGTTGTTACGCCACTGCATCGGGCATAGCGGCCGTAAGGGGGGGCAATTGCCCCCCCTCGCCCCCCTGTAGCAACGCCACTGGTTGTATGCCTTACAGTATTATGAAATTAATATTATCCACATATACGGAAGCAGTAAGTGGTATGAAAGGGTAGTTCAGACTAGTGTCTTATGCTGTTTAGTGTGAGTTGCACCACAGATATGTGTAAAACACAGCATCTGGTTTACTGTCTTGAACTGTTCACATATAGGAAAAGCTGTGTACATTAGCTTATATGGCATCTGCACAATTTCTGTTGCTGTAGTAATTACAGTAGTGATATGGTTGCTCCGTCAGACTCCTGCCACCAGCCAGTGCAACACAAAATGAAAAAAAAGCAGGGATATTTTCTCCCCAGTTTTAGGGAAGAAACCTCAATAAAAAGTTTAAACAAAAGAAAGTTTCACAGCAAGCAAAGGGGAAGTATAAAAATATAGATTGTTGCATACTGTAATTCTGCTTTAATTACAATCAAAACTTGTAAATATAGGTTCTAAACTGTTCAGTCCCCAACCCCACCTATCTATAATTACCAGACCACTTTATTAAGACACATCCATTTAAGCCCAAAAGTCCTTAGTGATCTGCCAAAATTAGAACATTTAAGGGTGAGTGGAGATAAGGTGCTGGATCCTGACCTTTCTCTAGTCCAATAGTAGCAATATTTGGGCCTGATTGCTCAGTTCCGGCAGTTCTTCACAAAACGGGGGGGGCCCTTCAGAGGATGTCTAGAATGAGAGAATCCATGTGAATGTAGACTAAAAAAGAGTGTCAGGTAATCATCTCAAGAGTCCGAAAAAAACCTTTTTTGGATTCACAAATGGCGATAAGAAGATATGCACAGCCAATCCGTTTCGGGGGTCATCATGAGGGCTGAAACAATAGACAACGGGACACTGATGGATTCTAAATTTACACCCCCTGCAAACAATCCTATTTTTCAGGCACTAGTAGAAATCCTTGGTGTAAAAAATATCTTTACTAGCAGTTTAGCATTTATACAAGTGAACATAGATCTAAGATGGCATTTTTTCTGGTAGGAGTCTCCACCATCTGGTCCATGAAGTTGTCGCGCAACATGGTATAGGCCCTCACTTTAAATTCATTATGTCAGAAGAGGCATTGAAACAGCCTTTAGAGTATGTTTGTTGCATTGGTAAAAATGTGACCAGGAATACTTGTTTCCACAGTGAAATAATAAGGCTTAATTTTTGTCATTGTCTTTGAAAAATACAAACAGCTACAACAAAACTATGTTAGTATAAAACATGATAGTTATGTTTTTCAGGCAACTATTAATGGATAAAGAGCAACCCCCATATTAAGTGACTTTTTAGGAGCCAAATATGTTAATTACAAATAAAATACCCACAATGCTCTCTATCAGTCTTTGTTTCTAACAGTTAAAAACGTTCTATATTTGCCCAGGACCTCATTTTATTTTGAAAAGGATGTTCCCATTTGTCTGAGTGACATGGAAAGGATGTTTGAAATTGAAAAAAATAGTTACATCCTTTGTGTGCCAGACAAAGTGATACAGACATCCTTCCTTTGGTGCCAGATAATGCTGACTTGTGCTTTCTCTGCTATGAGTGGATTTGTCATCAGAATCTCTTAAAAGGGTGAGGGCGCAGAGTGATGGGATAGTGAGGAAAATAAACACAATCAGAACTAGTTTTTTTTTTTTAATTTACTTTTATCTTTATGACTTTTAATGAGCCGAATGTACTCAAGAAATTTGCATTTCTATTAAATATCCACTGATATTTCGGTGATGCCAAGTAGCTTTAGAGCCCATACACAAGACCTATGGTGTGTTTTTAAAAAGTATTTTAATTAAAAATTATTTTAGGAAATAAAGTCTGATATATCCCTGGCTTCTCAGTGCTTTATCCCACTCTCTTATAATAAGTGGAAGAAGCAGGAAAAGGTGAAGCCATGCATACAAAGTGCAATATTTAAAAAAAACAAATCATGATTTGGGATGTCAGAGAATGTGTCATGAGTGATTAATGGACATTAGTAGCACTTCTGAGTGAATGTGCAGTTAATATTTAATAAATGTGCAGTTATAGTCTTTAATATAATGTATTAAAAGCTCAGTTAATATCTTTGTAAATAGCACATGATGTAGAAGGTTTAGCTGATTTAGCTCACAATATGACTGCCTGCCCTTAAAACTTGTGTTTTTATCCAAATAAAATGAACTAGTGCACATTTCTCTCTAGAAATATGTATCTGCTAAACTTGTCTTACAACCCTTATTCATTTATCAGTATGCTAGCTGACCCCATGCTATTGGTTTTCATTGCAAAGCTTTTGGGGGCCACTAAATAATGTATTTAATTTAAGATAATTTTTTTTTTTAAGTGCCCTCTGTGCTTTTTCTGTAAATGCCTACCGCACTAGTGTACATATGCATAAATCCAGTATGAATAATCATAAATGCTTCAGTCCAATATATCGGTGACAAAAATCTTAATTATATACATAAATATAAATTCATATATATTAATAAAGTGCAAAACACTCCGGTGGCAATGGTGTCAGTAGCTCTACCTTATAGGACTGGAGGTAGCAACTGTCCAATTCCACCAGATGGCACTGCCCCATGGGCATAGACAACTGCTCTGCAGTCTGAGCCTTTTTTTACACATCTGTTGCTGATAGCACCGTTGTGGTCTGCAGTCTAGGCCTGCAGCATATTAGCTGTAGTAAAACTACCAGTCATTTGGCTAGCACATGCATAGAAATACACCTTAATCTGCTCCACAAACATTTGTGGGAACAGCACCTATATAGAAAGCTGCTCTGGTGGCGATACTCTGCGTTTTGTACCTTGGTGTCAGTGACAGAGCAGTCACCTCTACCACCTCATTCTCAATAGATATTCAAACTTCTCAGAACCACCAGTCCACCTCCAGCACCCCAGAGCCTATGCATAGGCCCAGGGAACACTCTGCCATGCTATTTAGCAGCTGGTATGCCTGGGATAGAGGAACCACTCTGGGCCAGGGATTCTGGCATCTCTACATGGCCAGGCCAAAAAGTGGACGGCTCCCACGTCATCTTCTGCCAAACCAGGTCAGGTGTGACAACAACACCAATCTGCTGGCTGTCCTTAAAAAGGGAAAGTTCACAAACGTACCTTGCCTGGCACATGTCTTCAACCTGATGGTACAATGGTTGTTGGTTAGGTACCCTGGCTTCCACAAGGTCCTGCATCATGCCAGAAGAGCGTGTAACCACTGTAGGTGGTAATACCCTTTATGTATTTGCCTAGCCAAAATACAGTGGCAACACAAGCTGCTTGCCAACTTCCTGATATGTGACACATGAAACTCATATTTGGCCTTGCTGCAGTAACTGTACCAGCAGCAGCAGGCTATTAACGAATATATCTATGACAGCTCTGGGAAACTGGGGCTGTTTTCACCACATTAATGGCTCCTGATACAGGACATGTGCAGCATCTTGTCAACGTTTAAAGAGGCAAACAGAATGGGGAGCTGCAATGAGGGGTTGGGTGCTCTTGTGTTCTTTCTGGAGCACACATGCATGGTCTCCTAGAATGGAACATTCCTCCCTATCTTCAGGATCTGCTTGAGGGTGGGTTGAGATCATTAGGGACACTGTTGTCATTAGAAATATCAAGGTATTTGGGTCCTCTGATGCAGACAGTTTGTGGCAAAAGGGCTTTTTCAACTTTAAGTGCCCATGCAAGGACCTCAACATTCGGGGCATGAAAGAGAGGGACTATTATTGTGTAGCCACCCTCTTGGATCCCCAATACAAAGGGAAAAAGACAGACCTAATACTACTATCAGAGGGAGGAAAAATGCACCACCTAGAAGAGGTGCTGTGGAAGAACCTTTTGGCTACATTTCCAGATTGTGGCAGGATTCCCTCTCATACCCAATGTGCCACATACACTCACATGCCTGAAAGGTAGAGCAGCTGGGGTAATGGCTTCATCAGATTTTCAGGCCTAAAATGTGGAATATAACATGGGTGCAAAAATGGAAAAAAGGGCCTCAGTCATGAAGGGGTTAATGTTTTTTCAAACACAGCAGATTGGCCCATCTGCAGGCAGCACTCACAGGCTGTGTCGCAACCATATAATTGCAAACTATATCGGGAACTGGGCTGATGTGGACCACTGGCTGGAGTTTGCACAGTGTTCACTTGAGCTTCTGGCTTACCCTGCAGCCATTGTGCAGTCTAAGAGGGCCTTTAGCACAGCAGGGGGTTTATTACAGAGAGATGAATCTGCCTTTTCCCTGACACTGTGGACCAGCTCACTTTCATAAAAACCAAAAGCCTTGGGTCAGCAATGATTACAAAGCCCCTGCAGCTGATGCTACCAACTATATTCCCTCACCCAAAAAAGAAGATGCATTGCACCATTATCAGATCTTGGCCACCACCAATACCAGCTTCTGCCACCTCTCCTGGCCTGCCATCATTAGCAGCTCCTGCCACCTCTGCTGGACTTCCACCTCTGCTGGACTGCCACCATTACCAGCTTCTACCACCTCTGCTGGACTACCACCATTACCAACTACTGCAGCCTCTCCTAGTCTATTCAGGTGTTCAGGCACTGTAAAGGTGTCTCGTATAAAGCTTTCACAGCTGGGCCTCAGCTGCAAATTTTAATGTGTCATGCAGGGTAAATACAGCATTGCACCTCAAAGTTTTCAGCCTATTTCAGTGCTCTGGAAATGTAAATGTGTCACATCTAATGTTTCTGGACTTCACCTGCAAAATGTGTAATGTTTGCTGCAAGTTAAATCCTGCATTGTGCCATAAAGTTTGCAGTCCGTACCAGCGCTCTGTATAGCTGCCACACATGGGGGGAATTTATCAAAACTGGAGCAGACAAGATCTGGAGCAGTTGCCCATGGCAACCAATCAGCTTCTCTCTTCAGTTTGTTCAGTTAAGGTTTGACATTTACATTTACATTGTCTTGTGAAATAATACATATTTAATGCAATTCATATTTTAGTATGAAATTGCCTTTTGTCTCCCTGTTGCAATGCGGCATACCCAAGCTGCTTACATACTATCCAGCCCATTAACAATATGTGTGGCTATCATTCTAAGACAATACACTCTAATATTTAGAATAAAAACTGCCTTGTCCCTCCCTCTTACATTGCGGCCTTGCAATGGTGCATACATAGTCTTTAGCCATTGTACAATATATGTGGTTATTGTTTCTGAAATAATACTCTAATTTTATTTCAGGATACAACCTGCCTTGTCTCTCCTTCTTACATTGTGGCCTAAAGAAGTTGCTTAAGTACTGTCCAGCTGCTGTTCAATATTTGTAGTTATTGTCTCTCAGATAATACACTTTAATTGTTACATTGGGGGAACCATACTCATTAGGAATCGAGGCTCAAGGGTTTTTGGGACATCCAGGCTCTGATAAAAGACAGAGTGAAACCAGAGACTCAGGAGACAGGAAAAGTAGGGATCAGGATAACTGCACTTTTGGCAAAGGATGTGATAGAGGTACAGAGTCTAAGGAGCACCAGAACGCACGATCAATGCATCCAGGGATAGTAATTGATTTTGAATGCAGTGTGCCAGCATTCTGCTGCTATTAAATGCAGTCGCTGTCACCCAATCATTAACTTGAACGGGTGACAGCTGCTTGCTTGTTAATGGCAGATTAGGGATTCCTGCTGCAGGAAATTGCAAGTTACTGATGCAGGAATCCCTAATGGTACCTAAAGTATAGGTGTGAATGAGGGATAGAGGAATACCTCCTTCCTGCTGTACAGTATTTTTTTAAACAAAAATGGCAGTGCCCATGCCCTTTTTTGACAATATCTTGCCCATTAGCCTTGAAAAAGGACAGAACTGATTATCAAGATTTACTGCCAATAGACTTTAATGGGGTTTGATTTTAAGTATGGAATTTTGAGACTTTAAGCAGGATTTGACAAACACTCCATGAACCAAACCCAGTTGCAACCGCTTATCCCTATTTCTAATTGGGTTGGCACGGTAATACTTATTTTCTTCATTTCCCTACAGGAAGCAGCACAAATAGAAAAAGCACATAACAGCAGCACAAATTATGCACACTCAATTATGTGAACATAGCCTAATATTAATATTTACAAATCTATTGGTGGGCTGGTTTCCTAGTGTAGAACTCTAACTGTAAATAACAAGATACAAATTATTAGCTCATTAAAAAATAAACAAAAACAAAGCTAGCTTTTGCTGCAATGTTCAGTTTCAATCTAAAGATTTCCCCCACAGTACTTTTCTCTGCTGCTACAAATCCTCAGTCTGATAGCCAGGACAATTCAACTCACTTTTTTGGAGCCCAGGTCATCCTGGACCCACCCCAGCCTATGAATGCATAGTAAAAGGAAAAGAAGCACAATGAAGAGCTCACCTCTTTGTCAATCCTTGCTCCTTGTCAGCACATGAACTGATTGACTATCTGCACTGCTGCTTCCTCTCACACCTCTGCTTTAGGGGTAATGCACATGAGCCCAAATACAGGTGTATTGGTAGTGGGAACAGAGGAAAGATCAGCCTTTCCCCACTGCTAATCTCTCCTCCCCTCTCTCTAAAGGCGGAAGCAGTGTATATTACATCACTTCCGCCTTTAGCTGTCATTTCTGTGGCTGCTATAGAAGAAGCTGGTGAAGCAGATCTCTGCTTCATTAGCTTCTTTGGGGGTCCCAAGGTGGCATCTTAGGCACCCCTGATGTCTCCATAAAGAGGACCTGTCATTGTATATTCACTATCACATAGGGAGCTTGTTATCCCCCATGTAATAGTAATCAAGTTAAGTGTAAAAAAAAAAAAGTTGAAAAAAAAATGAGTCTTCTATTACAAAAAACAAACGCCCCCGCATGCACGCACATATAAACATAAATACGCATTGGGAGCACCTAAATGCAAAAACAACGATTATGCCACACATGTTACATATCTCTGTGATTGGGAGCAATACTTTTAGGGCCATTAATCACTGATAGCACTAAACTGATGAGTGGTAAAAGCTTTTAAAGCGTTGCAATATGGCTATAGTTTTTTGCGATTTTAAAGCTTGACATGTTTGGTGTCTACTTACCCGACGTGACCCCATATTTTATGTTTTACCAAAAAATACAGCGCTGAATACTGAAAAATGGCCTGGACAGGAAGAGGGCTTAACACCCCGGTCAGCAAGTGGTTAAATGCATTTTTCTATTTTAAGGTTTTCAATCTATCATTTTTAAAATACACTTTGTAGGCCATTAGGCTCTGAGGTATCAGAAATGTCATAACATCTGCTAACAGGATTATTTGCCAAAACCTAAAAGCCTCCCCCTCTTTCATTTACTTGTGGTATAAGGCAAATATTCTTTTTTCTCCATTATTAAAATTACCTTACTGTCATGTTTTCTTCTCCTCAGAAACTGATGAGTAGTATGCATCTGTTTTGCTATTCATCCATCTAGCTACAGAGCAAAAGAGCCTTGTTTGGACCATAAATTACATATTTTAGTATGTTTAAAGGAGAACTATGAGGTGAGTGCTTTTCACTCACCTCATAGTTCTAGCCGACCTGTGACAATGAGACTGTCACAGGTCGGCTCAGTAGATCGGAAGGTGAGCGAAAACATAACGGCATAACAGATCTCTGCTTCATCAGCTTCTTTGGGGGTCCCAAGGTGACATCTTTGGCACCCCTGTCTCCATAAAGAGGACTCGTCATTGTATATTCGCTATCACATAGGGAGCTTGTTATCCCGCACACTACCAAAGCTATCGCTGTTTACATTTTTTCTGTACAAAGGGTACACTCAATTTAGATCCCTGCACAGTAGTGCAGTGTGTGTGTGCAAAAATAAATTAAAAAGCCTTATTTCATTTAACATTTCATGTAAATAACTTCACCATGTTTTGTATCAGAAAGATAACTTTATTGTTATGATAAATGCAACAAATGGCAGAATTGAATGTGCTCCTTTTATCTTCCATAATACTGGTGGTTTAAAACTATCACTGGTCCAACCAGAGAGTTTTTTCCTAATTAGAATAATTATTTTAAGACAATACCAGAACAGAAAGCCTGGACCCCCCTAAAAAAAATAAGTATAGGTATATTATTGAAATGTAGGTGATGAAAATGTTATTGCAGAAACATTAGGCCCAAAGCAGAAATGTGAAAACTGATCTGGATAAACAATTATTAATATCCAGTTAGTTAATAAAAGTTTACTCCATTTATTTACTCTTTATTTGTCATAACCTTTTTCATTAATTGTCTAAAGCTGACCAAAACAAGGGTCAGATCAGACACAAATGATTAAACCCTTCTCCATTTGCTTGACATAACCATTGACTATTTGGCACATGTCAGCTGAGCTAGCAATTACTGTTTAAAAGGCACCTTATAAACAAAAGTAAATAGAAAATCATATTAAACATAAGCCTGGTCCTTATGCCAACCCAAGTTACCCTGATATGATTTTTGTGCTCTCTATGCAAGGGGATTGAAGCCCAGTTGCACAAAAATGTAAATCTTCTGTAGCTACCTTAAAAAGATTTCAGGTACATAACAAGAACCTTAGTAAATTCTGTTGCAGGCCCTTACCTGCTTCTCTCACTTTCAGTAAAATCATATTTTTAATTTCAGTGTTATATGACCTTCAGTATCCCTTTAGAAATGTGACATATTAACCTTTATCTCCCAGTGTGGTAAATCTGTTTCAGGCTTTTTGGCCACCATGAGTGCAGTGCATGGAAACCTTGGCTTCTATGGAGCACAGTCTGGAACCCAACAAGACAGTATAACCATACAGCCATGTTTTCCATCCACTGCACTGATGATGGCTAAACAAACTGAAACAGCTGTACAGTATGCATTTTAGAATAAATATCTCTATAATATTAGGGTATATTTGCACTATACATCAGCAGTTCTGGATGTGCATTTATATTTTCCATGACTCCACGCACTGTCCTAAAAGTAAGGAATATTCCTCTTATTTTTGGGATATGTGATGGAATGAGACATGTGAATACCTTCTGTTGTCTGTGATTTGGTTGGTGGGGTTTTTGATTGATTTAGTCCCTTCCACCTTAATCTGTATGGTTATACTTAGGGATGCACTGATACCATTTTTTCAAGACTGAGTACACGTACCAATACTTTTCCTCAAGTTCTCGCCGATACCAATTACAGATACTTTTTTTTTTGTATCATGTGACAGTTTTTCTAAAAACTTTATACAGCAGTGCAGAATACCATCAGCTATACAAGACAAATCCCAGCAATACATTATACAGCAATGCAGAATAATATTAAGCTACATACTCTGTGTTGCTCACCAGGGCTGTGTGCAGTCTCGCCAGGGCTGTGTGTGGTCTCGCCAGGGCTGTGTGCGGTCGCACCAGGGCTGTGTGGAGTCTCACCAGGGCAGCGTGCGGGTCTCACCAGGGCTGTGTGGGTCTCACCAGGGCTGTGCAGGTCTCACCAGGGCTGTGCGGTCTTACCAGGACTGCCTGCAGTCTCACCAGGGCTGTACGGGCGGGTGCGGGTCTCACCAGGGCTGTATGGGTGGGTACGAGTCTCCTCATGGCTGTGTGGGCAGTGGGAATTAGGAGAAGGAAATGTGCAGCCGGACTGGTGCTGTAAACAGCTGCCGCAAGGTCCCCACCAAGTGCGGGACCTTACGGCAGCCAAATCCATTAAGAAATTTAAAGGGCCCGTATCGACTTTAAGTATCAGGGCATTTTCATGAGTACGAGTACGTCATATTGTCTTGTTGGGTCTCAAGCCCTACTCCATAGAAGCAATAATTTCCACACACTGCACTGGTGATGCACAAAAAGCCTAAAATAGCTGTGCGCAGTTTGGAAAAAATGGCTCTATTTTATTAGGCTATATTTGCACTATTTAACAGCAGTTCTGGTTATGCTGTTGGGTGATGGGGCATAAAGCAATGATGAGCATTGACAGTTATATAAATCCATTGCTGGCCGCAGATTGTAATGGAAAGATAATTTTAGATAATATTAGACAACATAATATCTGGTATATTGTGAATTTTTTCATACAACCAGTTTTGCAGTATGCTTTTAAATTGCCCAGTGATGCTTTTAGGGGAAAATGCTTAGTTCTCTTATCCCCATGTGTGGCATTTTAATTTTTTCCCACCTATTTGTTTCCTACATTTTGACACAATTGATATCTTTGGATAACACACCAGGTAAAGTCTAAAAAACATAACGTAAAGTGGAACCGCTCAATTCACAAAGGATAAGGATCTTTATTTTAGCCATGGGATTGTAATTTCCAAACCTCTTTGGACCCAGCTTATAAATAAATAACTTTATACAGGTGTTTTAGTTTTGTAATTGGAACATATTACAGCATATCTGTGTGTGCTTCATTCTTAGTACTGGCTAACCACAAGAGGACATTTAATGTGCCGTTGTTTAGTATAAAATAATAAAGTATAATCATTACTGACAACTAAATTTCATAAGGCTTGGTTCTTGATATACTGATACCAAGGCACTCTGCAACTCTGTTATGGAGACTGGAGCTAAGAGAAATTTGTGGTGATGCTTGTCAGATGTTCACTGCTGTTTAATAGACTACACGTAACAAATGGACAGTCGGAAATGTACCAGTTGCTTTAGGAATAATATATATTTAAGTGTTACTCCTATTTTTAAATAAAGTCTCACTGTTTAACCCTTTCGCTGCCTACGATGTATGACACAGCAGTGTGTTTGCCTGTGTAAAGCCAACCTTCGGCTTTACACTGGAAGTGATTTGGGTGGCTGTAAAGCTTCCTGATCACTTCCAGGGGCCAGTAAACTTGTATCTCCCCAACCGACAACCCCTGCCTTGCTTCCCAGGCTCTGCTGTCCCACCTGCAGGCCCAAAACCAGCATCACAGGTGTCGGCGGGGGAGGGGAGATAGACCAGCGGATGTCCATTCGCTGACTGAAACTGGAACCGAAAATTATTTTATCTCATCTGGTTTCTGAGCTGTCATTTCCTTGCTAGAGAGGCCAGAGAAGAAGCTGATCAAACACGATCTATGTTTCAATGGGCTATAAAAGTGTCATTAGGGGTCTAGACCACTAATGTCTCCTTATAGAGCACCTGTCCTCACTAAATTGATATTACATAGGGAGCCTGT
>NW_017306703.1:137889-142418 GCF_000935625.1 Nanorana parkeri
GGGGGGGGGGGGGGGGGGGCATGTGATAGCAATAAAGTTAAGTAAAAAAAAAAAGTTTAAAAAGCAAAGTTAAATAAAGTAAATTCAAAAACACCCAATTTTTTTCCAATTCCCATGTGCACGCATACATGCTGTGGAGAGTCAGCAGGGCTGAGAGCAAAGAAGGGGTTAACTTGGGAGAGCAGGTACTTCCCCTGCAGCCCTTCCTGTTAAAAGGTAACACAGGTGAGAGAGAAGGGGGAAGCTGAGAGACAGACAGAAAGGTCTGGGTGTGTGTGGCTGCTCAGAAGCAAGTGGACTCTATCTTGGTGAGATCACCTAAATGCACTACGCAGTGCAAATTTTATTGAAGGACTTTATCGTTATGTTTTGATGTTTGCTGAGGAAAGCCTTTTACTTTACTGTTTTGCTGAAGAAAGCTGTTTGTTCTGTTACCGCTGGATAAAATAAAAACTGTTTATTTATATCGGACTGTGTTGAAGACGCATGTGTACCCCTGGGGTTCCCCACAATGCATATACTAATGCAAACACACGTTGAGTGTGCCTATGTATGAAAACGGCGATTGCACCACACGTTAGGTATGCTTCATCCACCAGAGTGAGAGCAATGATTGTAGGGCCAATATTCATGGTTAACTCTAAATTGATGACCTTTAAAGCGTCGGCTATGAACAATTTGTTTTGCAATTTTTAAGCTTGGCATGTATCTATGGGTATCTATTTACTCAGTACAACCTCCTCTTTTATATTTTAAAAATAAATGGGTATTACCTTATATTGTATTGTTGTGCACTAAAATTAACTTCAGTGTATATTTTACTGAAATGTTGGGTTTGATATCGAGTTGTGCTAATATCATTTTTGTCACCACCATTTTTTTTTCTACAGGGTCTCTGCTTTCAGGAAGTATATATAATTCTGGGGGAGCTTTAAGTAAATCTCAGGCCTAAAATGTGAATTGTAACATATGTGTAAAACCCCCCCACAGAAACCGCTCTGGCAGCGAAAGGGTTAAAACCTCAATTTAGCGTTTAATAGAATCTTGTCATAAAATTGTCTTTATTATTTAATTTAAATTGTACAGTGGTACAATGCCTCACTGGAGGCTGTCAACAGAAAAGGCTAAGGACTCTTATGTGCAGCTCATCCTTTATAGGCCTATGTTTGCAATGCTTGCTCTGGTGTTAGTTAACAATGGCTTGCACTAGAGGGAGCATGTAATTATTCTTCGCAGTCGGGATGTTTGCGTTTCTATAGGTTTTGGGGCCTGTTCTCCATAGATCAGTGTACTTTTTGGACAGTGACCTTTAGAGAGTAGAGGTTTGGATGGGACTAAGGGATGCATAAGGGAAGCTTTCAGGGAGGCGGAAATGAAGTTCCTAGTCAAGACTGTGCAGTGACACCCATTACAGCTACTTGTGTGTTGTAGATGGGTTGCTTACGTGGTAATATTTGCCATGTATAGCCAACATTTTGGAGAATGGCAAATGTTGCCATATATGAGCATTGTGAGAAATATATATTGCAGAACCTGGCTTATATTCTTGCAGCTAAAAGGGTTAAATTACTAAAGGCAAATAGTTTGTTAATTTTTGCAAGGGAATAGCCAGTTTGCAAGGGAGTTTCCTTGACTAGTCTGTATATTAAGGTCTTTATCATGTATATGTATTAATATATAGTGGTGGTGTGGGTGTATTTTTATGAAGAATTACTCTAAATGCTAATTAGTGGCACATCAGGCTTCCAAATCAAAACCAGCAGTACAGCACACTGCAATATCAACCTGACAGTTTACAGGGTAATAAGAGACATTTTCTGTGCAGTGGCTGTGGTTTAGTGGAAATTAATGTGGCTGAATGGGCAGCATCAATCAACAGTTTACCAGCCGTGCAATCACACATCCGAGGGCACAGTAGTGCTCAGTGTTTGGTTGGGACTTTCAGTTTAGCTATGGAGTGGGGTCCTCTAGACAGACAGTAAAGGAAACAAAGCAAGAGGATGTCTTTAGTTCTTGCAATGCAATACTGCTCATTGAAAATCCAATGACATAAGCATTGATAGGCTTCTTTGAGTTCCTCTATATCTTGCTTTATATGAATTTTGACCAGAGTGGTCAGCCTGTACTGACTAAGTAGGAGGTGCTAACAAGTAAATGTGTATACAGTTATGTTGGGACTTCTGGGTTTAGAAATAGTAAAAGCAATGCATGTTTCCTGTTGGATGCTCAGCAAGGCAGTTTTAATTCAACACGCATGTCTCCTGAGTTTTGACTGTTTCTAATCACAGAAAACACAACAGAACACTTTATGGTGCCAAAAGCTGGAGATCTATGGTGATCTCTGCAGCATGAGGTACTGTGAAGTAAAACTCCAGCAAAACATTCAAAGATGAGCACAATATTTATGCAGCACCTAATTTTCATTTACTTGTCTCGTCAGCTATAAATGGTTACCACAGCTAGCAAGCAATCTGCTATTGCTAAATCCAAACAAAAATTGCATTAGGGAAAAAAGAAAACCGGTATAATTGGACAGCAGTAATAATGTGAATGTGTAACTTTTGATCAAATGACAACAGTGATATGATGGAGGGCAGTTGGATGTAAATTCATATGAACTTTGACTTGTACCTTTTAAAACCTGAAAACTGATGTCCAATACCTACTGCAATTTCTCTTTCCTAACAAGCTCCATGGCAGCATACGGATGGACTCCTCCCTCTCTCGACCCCCATAGTACCAGATATCAATACATTTAACCCCCTTCCTAAACTAGCATCCTAATAATAGGGTAGGGTTCTCTATGTTGCTATGGAGTTTGTCAGAAAAGGACAAATTGTGGTAAATATTGGACATCAATTTTCTGGTTTTCCTGACAGTTCCATGTCAGCATATGAGTGGGAAATATCTAGAGAACATAGGAGGGAATGCTAAACAAATGTAATTACAAAACAGCACAGTTGACTAAACTTTCTGCCCAAAAGGTTCAAAAGTTGCTAGGCTGCAGGCTTAACACAGTAGTGTCACATAAAGCTATGTACTTGCAGATTGTCTCTGGAAAACCTTCCAGGTAGCTGCCCAGGAGGTAGAAAGGCTTCTAGTGAAGTGTGCTGTTACCCCTCCAGGACATGGTAGCCCTGGTATGCCAGATAATTTACCTTCAGTATCCAAGCAGTGATGAGACGGCTTGAAGCCTGTTCCCTTGTTTTTACTTAATGGGGCAACATACAATTGATCAGAGGATCTAAAGAATAGCTTGGCCTAAATATATGCTTTTACAGTCTTTCGCACATATAGCTGGCTTATCTGATGACTCTCCTAATTCACAAAGATCAGCAAGACTAATGGTTGGTTAAAGGAGAACTATGAGCTTTTAAATCATCGCCTATGGTCAATGTTTAGTATGGTAGCTTTTTGCGATTTTGCGGGTGCGCGCAGTTTTAAAGCTTGACATGTTTGATGTCTATTTACCTGACGTGACCCCGTCTTTTATATTTTACCAAAAAATTGGGTAATATTAAATGTTTTATAACGTAACGTTAAAAAAAAAACTTTTAAAAACATTTCCGTAATTTTTCCTTAATATAGTAAAAAATAAATACCCCAGTGGTGATTGAAAACCACCAAAAGAAAGCTCTATCTGTCCCCAAAAAATGGTATTAAATTAATTTCAATATAGCGTTGCATGGCAGGAAAAATGTCAGTCAAAGTACCGCAGAGCTGAATACTGAAAAATGGCCTGGCCAGGAAGGGGGTGTAAACACCTGGTCTTCAAGTGGTTAATAAGACATTAGTGGAAGATTTATAGGCCTGTAGTTAAAAACACTAAAAATGGCTTTGGAGCGGAGGAATAGTTATGTGTTCCAATTTTTTTGGAATATTGTTAACAAGTAAGCCCTTAGAAATAATCATGAAGAAAAATGATATACACACATTTTAACATTCTAGTGGTTTATAATCCTGGGAACATAATCCCAGTTTGTAATTTCCAAAGTAGGTTTAGTCAAAAACAAGGACAAAACTGATGAAGAATTTGAGACTGCATTTAATTATGCCCAGATTTCCCATTTCAGATAAGAAAATGCAACAACTGAAAGATCGCACAACTAATAACCCGCAACCATTATTACTGAAAAAAGTCATACTAAATGGCACACCAAACTTGAAGAGTGCATGTCATGTACCAGTGAGAACTGCAAAGTTTGAGAAGAGTTGGTAATTAATTATCTGATCTGTCATAGTAAAATATAGGGGTCTATTCACGAAGCTGCCGAAGGATCTGGCCGTAGCTTCGGCCGATCCTTCGGCTAGCTTCGGCCCCAGGACCCCTTCGGTTCAGCAGAACCGAAGGGGTGCTGTACGGGCTATTCACAATAGCCCGTATAGCTCCCGATCATGGCCAAGCGGCTCAGCCGAACGCATATGCATCGGCTCGGCTGAGCCGTGCTGAAAGTCGAAGCTGGCCGAGCAGCCGGCCGCTCGGCCTGCTTCTGACAGCTGGGCGGAGCCAGCCGTGATCTTACGGCTGG
>NW_017306703.1:143180-160437 GCF_000935625.1 Nanorana parkeri
TTCGGCCGACCCGAAGCCACTCGAAGCAAGCCGATGTACGGCTGAAATCAGCCGTACCAGCCTGAAGTGAATAGCCGAACAGTGTTCGGCTCACTTCACTTCAGATCGGTCATTCACTCGGCTGCCCTCGGCAGCTTAGTGCATAGTCCCCATAGATTTCACGCCTCTCTAATTTCTGAGGTGAGAAAGAGGGACAAAAAGTAGGCAAAGGACACAGCCCTGCCACACACAATTACATGAAAATAATATTCCAAAAATATGTTTTTGTCTTTCTGCCGTCTTTTTAAAATAACAAATGCAATAAAGAAGTTGTATGAAAAGTTTAGTGTAGTATAATACTTTTGGTAGTAAAATAGTGCATTTTCAGTAGAGATCTATATGTCATACCCAGGGGCTTAACTAGAAATCACAGGGCCCCATAGCAAAATTTTGTATGGGGCCCTGTGATTTCTTGTTATGCCCTTGCAGAGCCCACCTGATATCCCAAACAGCCCACCTGAGAGTGAACCTGCAGAGCTCGCCATAGACTCTCTATGGTGGGCTCTGCAGGGTCTCAGGTGGGCAGCACACCTCTTACCTTTCAACCCCGATCTGCTGTCTGCCACCATGGGGCTGGAAGGACCCACCTCCTCTGTCACAGAGCCCGCCTTCTCTTCCATCATCGAGCCCGCCTCCTCCTCCGCTTCTGACGCCGGGCCCAGCCTTCCTCCTCCACAGCTGCTGGCTGTCACTGACTCAGCAGTGGCTGTGAGGAGGAACGCGCCGCTGCACAGATCACTGACAGATTGTCGGTGATCTAACAGCGACACGTTCCTCCTCAAACCTGCAGTGACAGCCAGCGATTGTTACGCCAAGGGTCATACCGTGTTGTGTTCAAAAGAGGGAATGTCTCTCCAAATGAGGATCAGTTGGTCACTATGTATACTGGTTATGGACTATTACAGCTGATTTGTTTTCATTTACTTGAATCTTTCAAAACTTTTTTTACGAAAATCCATAATTATCAACATTCATCTTCTTTTCCTAATTACTACACGTATTGCCTTCTGTCATACAATGCAGTCTTCTCCTGTACATACCATCCAGTGTCATACCCACTTTTTTTTTTGTATTTTCAGATATTGTTGTTGTTCAAGCATTTATGCCATGTTACATGGGGGGAATGTTATTGGAGTCTATATATTTTAGTTGTTATGGGTTAGGGTTGCTATGCATATCTTACATTTGAAAATATTCTGATCGTATATTACTGTTTGCTTACTGTCCCTGTGATGCCCTTATTAGAAATAGGGGTACTGTTGTCACCAGCCACCACCAAAGGGAGGCACAGATAACAAGAAGAACATTGGTGTCAGAGGTTCTAACTCTTCCTTACTCTACTAAAAAAGTATTTTTGCTTGTGTCCCCCTTGAAGAGATATTTCCTATCATTTCCTATCTTGATAGGATGTGAAAATAACTCCTTCACAACTGGGACACATGTGGCAATACTTGAAAGAGGCTCTAAACCTTCCCCACTCTCTCCAAAACATGCCCCTTTTTAACAAGGCAGTATGTGCATTGTGGTGTGCTGCAGTACGTTGTGTGTTGCATTCTACTATACAGTGTGTTGGGGGTGCCATTCACATTGAATGGCAACACACACAAAAACAGATGTGCTTTAGTGACGCACACATTGCCACAATACACAAATGTGATTGGTCCTCAATGTTTCTGTAGCTGCCAGCACAGCCAGGTTAATAAAAAAGAAGGTGCAAATGAACATGGCCTTTCACATAGGGAAGATTTAACTGCAAACATGAGAACTGTGGAAACACATTTCTAGATTTTGCAGTGAGAACTTTAATTTGAGAGTCTACGAAGTTCTAATTAAGCCGGCCAGCCACAACAAAGCACAACAAAGCAACAAAGCATTTGACAGTGCCATTTGGTCCACCAGTTGGACAGCTCTGATATAACTGCAACAACTTTGTGTGTAAAACAAAGATTTATCACAAGCTGAATTTCATTCACACTATGGTAAATATGAAAAATATGGGTCAAAGTGGAAGAAAGCAAACAATTCATTTTCAAGGGATGAAACCATGGCTACAGTTCTTGACATGAATATGTTTATCCCTCTGTATTTCTGCAGACTAAAACTTCCAGCATGTGTTAAACATTGTGGCTGCCAGTCCAGCGCCTTCGGTGCCAGGAGAAAATCCCGCCTAGCAGGGATGACAAGATAGAGAGTATGACAGGCTGTGTCCCTCTGAGTCTGGCCATACGTGCTGACTTGGAAGAGATGCAAGCAGAAATAAAATAAATGGCTCTGCAGCTGTTTTGTCTGCGTGAGGTTGAGAGTGATATGGGGAAGAGAGGCCTCTCTAAGCTCTGGGGGATGCCCAGAAGACACAAAAGAAGATATTAAGAAGATGTGGACAGAACTGAGATCATGTCTGATTAAACTGACATTGAGATACAGTGATCCTGTCTCTATTTGATCAAAACTCAAAGAAGCAATGCCTGAAAATTAAGAGGCAATATACATACCTTTCCGGCTGCCCATGTGTTGAAACTTCACTGTGGTGCCGTTACTCTGATCTGTTTGCTCACACCCAAAGCACTTCTTTCCTCTATAAAAAATATTTTGGGGACTGTTCATAGGCTGTTCATTTAGGCACATGCTCTGGGAAGACTACCATTATTTCCTAAAGCTGGTCACCATCCTCATCCTAGTACATGATTGTCAATAGAAGAAAGCAATGCCAAGTGTCTAAAAATGTCTTAGGCACCTGGAAGACCAAGCTATTAAATACACAGGGGTAACCATTTCTGCTTATGTAGAGGCAAAGAAAAGCATACTTATTTTAATAAAATGTACGAGTATTATAACTAAAAGCTCTTTAAGGCTATGCTTTAATGTAGTAGTTACCTGATGTCCAACATGTGAACTTTGGGTTACATGTGTCCTATTGGCACTGACAGTGGGGTCCCAGCTGCCAATGGTTTTCTGCCTAGATGTTTACTCATGGTCTGTAAAGGAAAACATTCATTATAGTGGCTTCAGTTAGTTGAATGGTTTGGTTTATTTCTTTTTATGTGCTGTCAATTTCCATTTTCCCTCTCAGTGCTTTAATAATGGATCTTGCTGAGAATAATGTGAAATGTGGAACCATTCATTTTTAAAGGGAGAACTATGCAAGCATTGAGTTGTACAGGGACCCTTGAGGCCATAATCTCTAGCAGTCTTATGTAATATGCTGCAGTTTCTGGCTGTCTCCTGCATTTTGTTCACAGTCCCCTGCTCCTGTAGTATGTCTACAGCCTCTGACCACCTGTTCTAGTACTGAATGTCCAGTCTCTGGCACAGAAGACTATATGAAGCCCTTTGGCCATCTTGGGGGATCATTTGAGGGTCCCTATGTCTTGCAATTTGACCATTGTATTAATTTCAGGAGGTAATCAGAAATAGATATTTGAAGTGAATAATGCAGGAAGAAGGGGTGTTTGATGTTTAGTATTTTTTTTGAAGGACATAAGCAATAACTCAAGCTTCTCGTGGTCTGAAATTCCTGATATCTTAAAATTATATATTCTCAGGTACTTCTGAGGAAAACCTCAAGAAGCTGACATATTCTATATAACTTAAGTTCTGTTATGATACAGGAATTTTGTTAATATGTAACTCTAACTATGTTTCATGTCTTTGCAATAAGGCAGTTGTTTAAGGTTTATTGTTCCTTTATTGCATTGTGCTATGTCAACAAAAAATACTTTGGTTACCTTTAACTGAAGGTCATACTAGGCTACCCCCTACCATGTTCCAAGAAAACGTCTGACGTAAGGGAGCTGTGCATATGTGATGCGCACTCTGCACATCCATTATCAAAACATTTGAAATACATGTTTAACTATACTGTAACCACCCTATCGGAACTATCAGAACAAATTGGCTTTATATTACTGGGTAAGATTAAATCTGTGACATAAACATATTTGAAAATGTTACAATTCTAACATTATTGCCTTAAAGCATTTGAGCACATTTATTATCTAGTGTAGACATATTTATTATTAATAGGATTTACTATGTCATTCCTATTTTCTGGGTATGATGTACCAGACATAAGCTGTCTTAGGAGTGGAAAACTTTGAAAAACATGCTAAACAAACTCTTTTGAACTAACATACTTTCTAATAAGGTTTTCTCAAAATATACTATGCTTAGTGTTTCTTGTCCTTTTAGCCACAATATTTTTATAGCTGACCATGCAATAGAAAACCTGTGGGAAGATAATGAAGCAGATGAATTCATGGCGCCCCATAGCAAAATTTTGATTGCCCCCCCAAACGACTTCTCGGTCTGGTACCTGACTGTGTTAAATCAGGCAATAGTTTAATTAGCTTTAAAGTCCAGACAAAACCTATTGCCTTAGTTTTAGAATGATTGGGGAAGGATAAAAACCCATCTTTGTTTTTTTTACTGATATCCGAGGCTCTGTTAGAGAAATTTACCCTGTCCTGCTGATGTTTTACCAGGCAGGACATAAGGGTAACGCTCTAAAAGCAACACAGACAGAAATAAAATTTAAAAACACTTTATTAGAAGGCCTGTCAGGTTTCTATTTTTCAAAGTATAGGCATACAAATGGGCGCCAAACCACAACATGAAAGGGTGCAAAATGCCTTTAAGTGTTCATCATATGGTCATATAAAACAGTCAATTTGTTTTAAGGGCAACAAAACTACCTCTTCATGAGAACTTAGAAGAATAGAATAAGGACTTGAATAGTTTCAAAGGGAACTATAGCAAAATTAATCTATATTTGATTGGGTGCAAAACCTGCAAAAAAATGTTTTGATTGGAATTATACCAAAGTATTCAGCAGCAGCACAGGGAATAAACATTAAATGTAGCCCACCAGCATTTCTCAGCATCAAGTGTTCTTTTTTAAAGTGTACGATCTTAGGGCTCTTCCACACTGTGGATTAGTAGTTTATTACAAACAGGCCTTGAGAAAGGTGGGATGTAACCCACTGAAACGTCGGTGTATAAAACGACCATTTGATGCATTTACTCATGTGGAAGATCTATGAATACCCACTAAATCCTTGTCATATTACTAAAATCGTGTGGAGCCATAAAATAATCACATTTTGTTGCTTTGCAGCCTGAAATAAAGACAGACAGTTTTTGTTTTATCCAGCTATATTTAAGCAAATTATAACATCCAAGTGAAAGATATAACACCAACATGTCAGAAAAAAAAAAACAGAATTACTGAGTTGGAAAAAGTCTTCAAGTCATTCCAAGGTTTTCAATGGTGTTTAAGTCTGGGTTCAGAATAGGCCATGCAAGGACATTCACCTGTATCCCAGGTAACACTTCAGCTTCCTAGTGCCTTTCCCCGCTTCAGACCGCTCTGTAAAACCCAGAGCTCGCATGTCCCAGTGCCCCGATCCCCAGATTGTAACGATGTGCATTTGGGGAGCCACAAAGCCCCACTAATTTTTGTGTCCTACCATAGAGTTTACATATTGGAAATGTACTTAATCTCATAGGAATCTGTCCAAGTGCATTATGCCCATCAGTGAAGGCGAATTGACAAGAACAAAGACAGCAGTGACACCTCTGACCCTCCTGAGAGTCAACACTTCTTCTATGCATAGTTACTAAATCTTTCAAAAGAGACCATGACTTTATCTGTAACAGTACTTCTGACCAGCTTATATGTAACTTATGCACTTGGCATTTGTGGCAAAATGGCAAGCCCAAAAGTGATCTTGGCATTTGTTTTTTCCCCCACATTACTGTGCACTTTGTAAACTACATTCTTCTGCATCAACTGTTATTTTTGCAAGATAAGGAAACTTATAGTGCACCTGTCATTATAAAAAATCATACTGCACTTTAATCAATAGGACATATATTGTTATTACCAAATAACATGTATTTAAGTTGTAAAAATATACCTCTCTTCTGCCATGAATAACAGTGTTGTGTTTACACTCCGTGCAGGTCCCCGCACAGCAGCATGGTATACTGCTGCTGTGTTGATTTTTTAACTTGTACATTTAAAAAGATGATGGGCTACTAGCTTTGGGGGAAACAAAATACACAAGATCTGTTATTAATTCCATCTAAACTGGTGACATAAAATAATCCCAACTCATTTTCAGAAAACAATAGCCCTTTCTGTGACACAATAGTAAGGGCCTATTTACATCTTTGTGCATGTTACTGTAACACAGAACTGCAGTGCAGTGCATTGTAGTACTCTTTACTTTGAATGACACCCTAATGCTCTATTGCAGTAACACAGCGGTGCACTGTGTTAAAGAAAAAGGGTCAGGTGTGTCAGTTGTGCTTTGAGTTTGATGCACTTGAAGTAATAACAGACTCAAAACTGTTTCAGGGCCTACATATTACAATTACACTGTCAGATTTTAAAAAACTGCAGTCAAAATGTTATTGTAATAGAGGTAGTATACTCACCTCTCTGACACCCCAGGTCTCTTACCTTTCCTCCATTTCAGCTCTGCAGTCTCCAACAGTCTCCTTGGCATTCAACACTTCTAGAAATATCAGAAGTCTGCATACCATCCATAATTCTGTGGTCCCATCCTTCAACCTCTGCATCACTGCTGATTCCTGGGTAGCCCTGGCTGGCAGCCCCTTTAAGCCATGAGATGCGCTTAGCCCATGCATTCTCTTAGCACTGAGAGAAGTTGGCACTAAGAGCTTGCCCTAACAGACAAGCCTGTCATTGAGACATTTCACTTGCCATTACAGACAGCCCAACTCTCCGGGAGTCTACCACTATTAGATAGCGGCTCCCGGCCGCCTGAGAGAGAAACATTTTCTCCCGAAAAGGTTTACTCTGCTCGATCAAGCAGAGTAAACCTTTCCCTGCGATCTGTTTGTTTTTTTCTGACATCGGGGCCGCCGTCAGTCAGAGAAAAAAAAAACAGCATAGGAATGCATATCTAGATTGCTATTGGCTATTTCACTTTGCAATAGCCAATAGCGGACTAGCTATTGCACCCGCCCACTGCTGCTGTCAATCAGCAGAGGGGGACCTGAAGTTCTCCATCAAGTCCTCTTCTTGTGATTGACAACAGCAGAGGGCGGGTGCAATAGCCAGCTTTCAGAGTTTGCAAGGCTTTTTGCCGTCAGGATATCCACACAGCATCATTTGGCCACCCTTATTTGTTTCAGACTTGCTTGCTGTTACAGGAATTTGCTACTGCCAGTAGAGTTCTGCCTAAAAGGAAGCATCACCCAACATTCCATGAGCTTCTTAGGGAGTCAGTGATACACATGCGGCATCATCTGGAATCCTTTAGGACCTCTTCTTGTGATGATCACAGCAGGAAGTGCATGCCAAGTCAGCAGGATGTGCCTAGTTTCTGCACCAATACCACCTGCCTCCTTCTTTATCGATGTGGGAAGACTGGTAGAAAACTTTTTGCAACATTTTTTTTTTTTGCCCATTAATTAGGGGTACAAGAAGTTGCAGTTTTATTTAGAGAAGATACCTGTTCCATGTGGGGAAGAGGATTTCAAGACCTGGATAGATCAGGGGGCACAGATTGTGGAAGAATGAGAGGTATCAGACACTAGCAGGAAAGAGAGGTTAGTAGAAAGCCTGTGAGCACCAACTTCAGATATTATAAACAATTTAGAGAGGGACAAGCCAAGATGCACTTCCACAATATATCTACAGGCGTTTTTTGAGTGGAAAGCTGCGACGAGTTAAAGGAGAACTATGAGGTGAGTGCTTTTCACTCACCTCATAGTTCTAGCCGACCTGTGACAATGAGACTGTCACAGGTCGGCTCAGTAGATCGGGAGGTGAGCGAACACCTCAATCCTGTCACGGCGCTCTGCCTTGACAGGGGAGGGGCTGGATTACCCCCGCTCCGATCCGCCAGCGTTGAGTGGTGGATGGGACGGGGGAGGGGGCGGGTACAGCTGGCTCTGCCTCTAGATAGGCAGAGCCAGCTGTCAGTCACGCAGCTGGGCGGATCCCGGCATAATTGTCGGGATCCGCTTCAGCTGCGGCGTCTCAGTATACCGCGAGCAGCAGCTCGCGGTATACTGCGGCGTCTCGGTATACCGCGAGCTACTGAACCTAGGGTGACGGGAGGACGCTAGTTTGTGTCCTCCCATCACCCTAAGGAGAACTATGGGGAAAAGACTTAACCCCATAGTTCTCCTTTTAATTCACCTGTTCTGACACCTGCCAAGAGGAAGGAGATTTGGTATTTGAACCCTGTGACAGCTACCTACAACTCAACCTGTCATTTGATCCCTTAGTCGTCGAACAACCAGTAACCTTCCACATGCTGGCCATTGTGTGCTCCTGGGGTCTACAAAGGGTTCTCTAATTTTAGGGACCAACACAGAGCTAGTGAGGCCGATTTTGCCCCCATAGCCTCTTGCCATGATCCTCATGCCATGATCCATGCAACCCATATTGCAGCCGATTTACCAACGCTTTATTCAAGAGCAGAAGACCCCGACAGAAGGGGTAGGAAGAATGTAGCAGATGGAAAAGACAAAGACAGTGTTACAGCCTGCCTTTGGGCCTCAGTTACTTGCCTTTGAAATTAAGCTGGAATCTATTGAGACCATGGGGTTGATTTACTAACCTTATAAACACACCACAAACATGTATACACCTCTGTAGTGTGTTCCCTCCCAGCATGATCTATGGGTGGAATCTAAACACCTTTGTAGTGTGTACACACCCAGCAGATGTGTTGTGCAAAGTGAAGCATGAATTACAAGGTGATGTTGTGTAAATTAGCTCTATGTTGTGTTGCTTACGTTGATGAATGCAGGAATGTAAATGCATGAGCTAACCATTTTTGTCTAAACTGTGAAGCAGCATTATATATGCATCATGTGCATGATTTTTCCATATATGGCATTAGTGGAAATATGCTTTTAGATACTTTTTGGTTGATAAATATGTTTTGCTGTGTGAAAATCACACGCACCTGGTGCGTGCGTGTGTTTAGGTTAGTAAATCACCCCCCATATGTCATATTAGTGGTAGACCCAGAAGAAGAGAGACTCTGGAATAGAGCTGATCCTCAAAGTGATCCCAACAAAAGCACAACATACAGTAGCATTTAAAGGAGGGTTCCAGTAAGTGTCCGCAACTATACTAACATTCTGGTGAAATTACAGGCTCGAATGCTGGACAGGTGAGCCCAGGCACCTGGGTGAGCTGTCCTCCAAAAACGAGTTTGACATGTGGTGCGCAAACAGTACTCCGCATTGCATACACCTACAGGAAGACACACCCTTAAGAGAAAGATCTGGAGAAATCCAGCTGGGGGATTTGGAAGACTTTAGGGAGCAGAGTGCCGAATTGAAGAGAACTGGTATTATCCGGGAATCTAAGAGCCTGTACACCTCCCCCTTACTGATAGTCTGGAAAAAGAAGAACAGCTCTGGCAGTCTGAATCCCACTCATGCCACTCATCCCTTGTTGTGGAACTCTCTGGGCTGACATACTGGCATTTGTGCTCCAAGTTTGGGGAGAAGAAGAGCTTGATAAGACATCTGTCGAATCGCAGGGAGAAGTGGAATCACCCCTTCCCACACACATACACAACCAACTGAGCGCTCCAGACAACAAATGCTTCAGCCCAGAGAACAGAGAGTCAAATGGCAGATTTGTCCTCCAAAGAGACTAACTTACGACTCTGCAGAGGAAACAGCTTTGAACAGGTCATTATTGCCATACACAGATTTCCTGATGTAAAAGTATAACCAGTCAATGTAGCAGTAATGCAGATAGTGTAGGGGTCGGGCATAAGTAACACACAGAGTACAGAAATCAGGAGAAAATAATGCACAGGGTATAAACAGGGCCGGTGCAAGGAATTTTGCCTACACAGGCGAAGGTACATTTTTCCACCCCACCCTCGCACCCTGAGGCAGCTGCCTATGCAGCCTTATGCTAGTGCCGGTGTTCTATCATTCGCAAGTGCACTGCAGGGACCAGGTCTGTAAATTTCACAGACCTGCGGGACCAGGTCTATTAATCTCATGGGCAACGCAGATTAACATTAGCAGCTCCAGGTCCATAATTCTTAAGGACTAATTATTAAATCATAATAATAAAACAAAATATGATTGGAAGTATATATATTTGGGTTAAATCTTATACAGTTTTTGTTTAAATATTATTATATATAATACTGAATTTGAAAATGTTTTTTTTTCTAACTTTTTCAAACAAAAAAATATTTTACTTTTTATATACTTTAAAAAAATTATATTTTATTTATTTTGATAAAATATTTTGATTACTTTATTATTGTGGGCTTCGGGGAAATATTATATATTATTATATTTACCATGTTAACAATCATGAATGAACAGGAAGTGATGTGGATCACTCCCATTCATTCATAATTGGGGACACAGTAAACATTCTGTGTCCTCAATTATATACAAACAGCAAAATGTTTTTCCAGCACACTCACGTCAAGTCAGCATGCAATAAAAATTGTCTCACCGCTAAGGTTAAAACAGAGGTTTAGATACACGTCTTCTGCAGAAAAAGGGGAAAAGCTGCACAGCCGCGTCAAGGCACCTCTAAATAGTGCGGTCCCAACTCTTAACTATGAGAGTCTCCATCTTGGAGCACATATGGCTTGTTTTGCTCAATTATTTACAAACACTCAGCGATCACTGCAGAAAATGTAGAATGAGTGGCGGCTATGTCGGCCTCCGGCGCGTTCTTTGCTTGTGCACCGCCATCTTTAAGTGTATCTTGGTATACACCAAGATGGCGGCGCCCAAACATACAGGCACCGCCATCTTGGTGTATACCAAGATATACTCAAAGATGGCAGTGCGCCTGCGCAGAACACGCCCGCGACCAATATGGCCAACACACACTCTGCAAATGAATTTATGTATGCCTGAATATAGTTTTAGTATATTCAGGCATAACAAATTTTTTATATTTCGGATTTGGATGAACCGCAGAATCAACTGAATTTCATTGATTTGCAGGTTCGTCCTGAATGCACATGTCTAGTAGACATGTGCACTGCCAAAACATTTGTTTAGTTTCGTTTTAAATTCGGATTTGTGTTATTTCGTTTTTCGGGATTCGGGTGTGAAAGTTAATTCGGAATTCGGATTCAGACGAAATTCGGTAGCGGTAGGTCGTTCGAACGTTTGTTTAGTTTCTTATTCGTTTTGTTCATGCGTTCGTTCGTTTGCAGCAAAGTGACATTTGAGGGGGAAAAATGTTTTTCTCCTTCTCTAATGTCACTTTGCTCCGACGATCGAAACGAATAAGAAACTAAAACGAAACGAACGTTCGAACGAACTACCGCTACCGAATTTCGGAAACGGAAATTCGTATTCGTTTGCATTGGTTATATCTGTAATTCGGATACATCCGAATTTCCGAAAATTCGTCCGAATTTCAATTCGGAACTAAACGAATCGCACATGTCTAATGTCTAGTAAGTACACTGAATTTGTGTAAAACTTGTGCTAAAAGGAGTATAGGGACTATCGTTGTAGATTATGTTGCATGGCTGTCATGCCAATCAAATAGCTTCTCTTTGTATTGCATATTTGATCTGGTGTTTTGACTTCAATTAATGCATGCTTGTTTACGGTCAGTGACTCCGAACATATATTGAAGCCAGAGACAGCCAAGCAACAATTTTTTTGTTTGGGACAACGGCTGACTACATATTTCTCTCAGTACTCACTTAAAGTAACTAAACTCAGGAGTTAAATCTTGAAAAATATATTCATGTACCTTAACTACTAACAAAAATGTATCTTATTTGTATATCACTCGGCTGTAGATCCTCAAATCATCTCTGAATTGGTGCTGACACTGTCCTTCCTTCTGGAGGGTGGCTACTTTTGTTCTCCATGGTCCCTTTGCATGTTGTATAGCCAACACTCCAAACTCACTCCTGTGATGGTCTACAATCTTAATACAAATTAGTAAACTAAACGTGAGCTTAGTAAACGTCAGTTTACTCAAACACCCTTTGAAAGAAGTTGATCCATTGTGCATCTTTATTAGTTCTTCATGTGCAAAATGACATTTTAGGTTTTTTTTTATAAATTGTTTTTTAAGGCCCTTTATATACAGTATATATATATATATATATATATATAAAAATGTTTTTGTCATACTTTTCTGGGCTGCACATAAAATAGAAAGGATGTTATAAACTTCATCAAATTTCTGCTCAGCTCTCATTTCCCATATTATACCAGGAAAACACATAATACAAAACACCTTGATTGTTTGCAGCATGTAACAGGCCACTGTATATGTTCTTGGTATTAATGTTTTTCATATGTCAAGCTCAAGAGGTCTTTATAGTAAATTGGCTGACTTGGTCAACCCCCTGTGAGTTCGACCTTCCTTTGCTCTCTTGCCAAGGAAAAAAAGAGAGGGGGGCCTGCAAGAAATATCGGTGGTTTTCATTTGGCATTCTCTCTGTATGTCTTTACGGGGAAAATTAGGCCTGGAGTTCTTTGTAAAAAATGGTTTCTGTAATTGCAATTGAAAAGAGGTGAGGATTTTAAGAGGTGGAAGAACGTAAGGAGAGGAAAGCCTGAATTATCTTAATAGGCCCTGTTTTGCGGAGGTGCAAATAGCGAGGGGAGGACAGAAACTTTCAGTTACTTTAATGGAGTCAGCACAGTACAGGAAGGAAGCAAAGCTCGGGAAAAGAGGTGTCAGAACAAGGTCATGCTTTAAAAACTGATGGCTGGGTGGTGCAGGAGAAATGTGTTGAAGTATTACATTACAAATAACCTGATGGAGCTGTGAAACAGTTGATCAGGAGGGGAGCAAAACAGGTATTATATACAGTACGTATATATTATGTATATATCGGAACACACTTTAAAAGGTGTTCATTAGTCATACTTAAATGGCCACTAAACTATAGTCAACTGTGTAGAAACATTTGTAATATCAATTATGGTTTAATATGCATAATTTATTCACTTATTGGAACAGAATATATAGTATGTGGATGAATGTAATAGAATTGCAAGCAATTTCGTTACAAACAACTTCTTGTTCTGCAGAAAAAAAATGTCAGTTGTCATTTTTAAAGGCAGTTAAAAATGTATGTACCCCTTAACAATTGAAATTAATAAAATAATTCTGCCATTTTTATGCCCAATATGTTGTTTCCAGGAGAGGGCCGACTTCCTTCTAAACTTCCAACAGCATTGCCACCCTCTCACTTCAGCATGGGCACATCATATATCAGACATTGTCAGTCTATAGGCAGCGGTGTATTTTGGTTTTGTGCTGCCCTAGGCAAGACTAAGCTCGGGGCACCCCCCCTCAATCTAAATTTGCCCCGCCCCTTCCTGTATAGGACATTTTGCGCAACCTGTCAGTCACCAGATTCAGCGCACACGGGGTCTCAGGAGAGCCGTGCATGGTCTCAGGTGGGCTTAGCAGGGCCTCAGGAGGAGTGTGCATAGTCCCTTTCCCTGCATACATGTGGTGCTCCTCTTACCTGCAGCTTGAAGTGCCATCAGTACCAACAGGACACATTGCAGTCCCCAGCCTTCTTCTGGGACATCCCGCCATCAGATCACATGCTATGGCCAGCCCCGAACCACCTGCTGCTTCTCCGCCTCCTGTACAAAGCCAGCCGCACCGCATCTCACTGGGCCCTCCCCTCCACCGGGCAGCTCTCTCATTAGGAGCGGCCGCCTAGTTTGCTTAGGAAGCCCCCGCTGCCTGATTCTGTGACGCCCAGCCTCGGCCCACTGGGCAAGTGCCCAGTATGCCCAACGGCAAGTCCGGCCCTGTCTGCCTCATTGGTTTGAGGTGGCGTTTTCTGCCGCCCCCCTGGAAAGTGCCGCCCTAGGCAAGTGCCTAGTTTGCCTTGCTGTAGATACACCCCTGTCTATAGGAAACACCAACAGTAGACTTTGTCCAGAGCTTGAGCAGTGATATGGGGCACTCTATATACAAAGCTAGAGAAGTCATGTGAACATATGTAAAACTGTCCAAAAGAGCGATTTTTGAGACTTTTTCAGTGGCAATAATTGGATCCCAGTATAGTGCCCGGCATGCACTATCCTGACATATTTCTTGTATGCTAACATTATACTGTAAGCTTTAAACTGACACTGAAGCCTAATTATTTCCCCACCCAATGCTGTGTAAAGACTTATCTTATGTGACACCTCTTTTGTGTCACTTTGCAAGTCACTTCTCCCCCCTCCTGTGACTTCCAGTGTGAGTGCTCCTCTGCCCCGACTGTGTCCTCCTTTTGCGCCTCACTTACGAGGAAGTTCGGTAGAGGTGCGCCATGCAGAGAATGGGGAGGTTTGTTACACTGGGTAGTTATATTTTATTGGTTCAGCCTGCGGGGGTAAAAAAAGAAAATGTAACAGATTTTTTTCAGCTGATTGAGGGATGCCAAGCGGAAGAGTGCCAACAGCGGCACCCACTAAGTAAATTTCGGCTGTTCCTGATGAACCAACTGAAATTTGCGCCATGTATACCCCGCTTAAATGTTGGACCACACTGGGGCATGCTACACTGCAGTGAATTAAAGGAGAACTATGGGGTCAGTGTTTTTCCCCATAGTTCTCCTTAGGGTAACGGGAGGACACAAACTAGCGTCCTCCCGTTACCCTAAGCTCAGTATAACGCGAGCTACAGCTCGCGGTATACTGAGACGCCGGAGCGGATCACGACATGGACGTCGAGATCCGCCCAGCTGCTTGAGTGACAGCTGGCTCTGCCTATCTAGAGGCAGAGCCAGCTGTACCCGCCCCCTTCCCCGTCCGTTCCGCCAGTCAGCGCTGGCAGAGCGGAGAGGGGAAGCCAGCCCCTCCCCCTGTCATGGCAGAGAGCCGTGACAGGATCGAGAGGTGAGCAAACCCGGTATGTGTTCGCTCACCTCCTGATCTACTGAGCCGACCTGTGACGTCTCATTGTCACAGGTCGGCTAGACGTATGAGGTGAGTGGAAATCACTCATCTCATAGTTCTCCTTTTAAGGTGAAAAAATGCTGAACATTTAGTACCACTTTATGGAGTATAAAAAATGCTGCAACTATTTCTCCAGGCACTAATGTGTCACGCGTTCAGGTGCCGGTGATCTCACTGCGGGTGGGGGGTGGCTGTGGTGCCATTGACTTCAATGCACCGCCACGCCCCCTCCCACCCCTGAACGCTGGGAGCTGGCCGGGTTGGGTCCCAGTGCGTTCCAGAGGCCGAACGCCCTAAATAAGCCTTTGAAGTGCAGCTTATTGCTGGGCTTCAGGAATCCAGCAATGACTGCTATGGGGCCGGAAGTGATGCAATCTGCATCGCTCCCAGTCCCGTAGAGCGGGAGGAGATCGGCGAGTGGACATTCACTGCTCTCCTCCCCAGCTTCCCGCCGACACCCGAGATACTGGTCCTGGGCTCACAGGAGTAGCAGCGGAGCCCGGCAAACATGGCGTTCGGGCTCTACAAATGTAAAGAGTCCCGGTGTCGGAGTCTGTTTAAACGGTCCCATTGGTCGCGGAGGGGTTAAACATCCTTCTTGTCTCTTACAGCACTATTAAGATTTGCAAAACTACCAGTCAAATTTATGTGTTGAAAAGGATTAATGTGATTGGTAGATGAATCACAGACCTCACAAAGTAAATTTCCAGCTGTAATGTTTACTGGATATAATTAGCTGCTCACTGTCTGCAATTTCCAGTTAAAGAAATCCTGACATTTACACCATCTCAAGGAATTTCCTGATTGGTGCTAATTTATCTCCTGGACTTCATTTTTTGTCCCTGGCGGTCTCATAAATAAAACCTATATTGCTGACAATACATTCATCTTCTAAATAGCCCTGAATCCGATCACTGTCAATTGAAGTGGATGTATTTAAACGCTCCAGCAACACTGACTCTCTACACACATATGAAAGGGAGGTTGCTTAGAATCATGTAACAGGAGGTAGATAGCCCACACACAAGCACAGTGAAAAGCCTGATAAATGTAAGGAATTGTTATTTTTATAGACAGTGGTGGAAGTATTGAGGGCGCTAGGGATGCAGCTGCAAGGCTGGATACTTTACTAAGCTTTGTTATCAACTGCCCTTTCTTTCATCAAGCGAACAGAGCAGGCTTAAGTGTCCATACTTGCTGTAATCACAGTGGTATACATTCCTAACTTCATAGGCACTTAGGCAACATTAAAAAATAACTGTTTTTTTTTCCAATTTAACCCATGCAGTGGGGCTCCCCCCCACACACTTCAAGGGTTACTGAAAGTGCTTATATAAGGATAAATATAAAGAAAATATACTCACGTGATCCTCGGCCCCTGCTAGACCAGCCTGCAACCTCTTCTCCCCTGGCCTCCAGCGGTCTAAAGATCAGTGATGTCATCATGTCTAATGCAGGTACATTAGATGTGAGCGGTCACTGCAGCAAGACCGAGGACCAGGTTAGTATATATTTTCTTTTTTTTTCACCCCTATGTCTGCTTCATGTAACAATATCTTTAATCAGAGGCGTAACTAAAAACCTCAAGGTGCAAGAAACCATGAAGGGCCGCCCCGGCGGTTACTGGGGCCAGGCTCTCTACTTCCTTTTCAGGCCCCCCCAAATGGCAGAACGCCAGAGCCCAGTCACACATGTGACCCTGGTAGTTCTACCATTGCTGTTAGTTGTTAAACACAGCACCCAACATCACTTCTCTCTGCCCAGTTTTGTCAGTCGTGCAGCACAGCACTCACTATCATCTTTCCCTGGCCCGTTCTTTCAGAAATAGAGCACAGCTCCTACCATCACTTCTCTCTGCCAAATCCTATCAGTCATGGAGCACAGCACCCACCATTATTTATCCCTCCCTGGCCCTGTTGGCCATGGAGCACGGCACCTACCTTCACTTCTCTCTGCCAAATCCTGTCAGTCATGGAGCACAGCACCCACCATTATTTCTCCCTCCCTGGCCCTGTCAGCCATGGAGCACAGCACCTACCATCACTACTCTCTGCCAAATCCTGTCAGTCATGGAGAACAGTACACACAACGCTTGCTGCCCAGTCCTGTCATCACGGATACATTACCTGCCACCTTCTGTCCCACATAGACTGTGGCTCCTGCTGGCTGCCATCCCCAGCCGATCTCAGCCGCAAACCGAGCTCAGCTGTCCAGCTCTGACAGACACTGACTATCAATCACTTGATGCTTCCTGTCAGCTGCACCTCTGACCATGAAGTCCCAGCCGCCCACACCA
>NW_017306703.1:165068-177383 GCF_000935625.1 Nanorana parkeri
CGTGTGAGTGTAGACGGTTACCCTCTTCTCCCTTTCTGGGCTCCCGCAAGTGGCGAAACTCCAGAGCCCGTTCTGACATGCGACGCTGCAACCCTGGTAGTTCCGCCAGTGTCCGTAATTACATATCCCCCAGTCAGTGTCAGGGCACAGAATGTCCCTAGAATGCTCTTGATACACTCTTGTCTTTGCACAACTGATAGAAATTAACCTCCTTCCTCTCCTTGTATACCACTACACTAAAGGTGCCCATACACCTTACAACCATCGCAAGACCTTTGTCTTGCGATGGTCGTAAGCTCATTGAAAGCTTGTACCATCTTGGACGGGCAGATCATACTTGCGATCATTGAAAGCCTGCCCCGCTGAGGGGCGGGCTTCCAATGACCGCAGTGAGGGGCGGGCTTCCGATCACTGAAAACGGGCAGTGTGCGCGTGCGCACACTGGCCCGTTCAGCAGTTGTCGAACAAGCAGGCCACTAACCCGCCGAGAATCGTACGATCCTCGGCGGGTTTTCAAGTCTGCTTGTTCGACGCAAGACGTGCGACCGTACAGTAGAAACGGGATTTCCCGCGATTCTCGTACGAGAATCATACAATGTATGGGCACCTTTAGGGGCATGTTCATAAAGCAGTGAATCTGACATTCACAAATATAAACTGCAGATGAATCTGCCTGATGCAAGAGTTTTAAATGACAGAGATTTATTCACCTGTGAATGTTCAGTGAAGTCACATTACTGATTTATAAATATGTTCCTTACAGCCTTTTTACTCTACCTTTAGCATCGCATTCAGGAATATCATTAGACCAGCTAATATTCAAGTTGGGGGCTGGAACCATTTATTATGGGCCTATTGAGTCTGGAAACATGGCACTGGCTTTTGGTTTTGGTAGTATTGCACTGCCAATGAAAAAAACAAATGAAAGTGTTAACATTGGCTGTTCATGTCGTATTTACTATTTATTTTATATCTTTGTACATTTTGACAGTATAACATTTTTCCCAGTTAGTCATTAGTGACTGTAAAAGCTTTGGGCACCCTATGGAGAGTAATGCTATGGTATGCTCCACACTGTGTGGGAGGGGCTTAAAGTGACATGATTAAATGAAAACTGAGCCAACTTGCTGTATGCACTGACCTGCAACCAGTTTGTGAATATCAAGGGTCCGGATACCTAATTAGAAAATTCTTGTTTCAGATATGACTTGCCAAGTAGTGGAGGAAGAATAAGACAGAGTTGTAGACCAGAAACCTTCAAAAAGTCAACTATGGCGGCTCCCATAATTTTATTCTGACAGGTCACTTTTCAGAGAAATCTATCATAAATTAATTTTTTAAGAATCCAAAATGTATACTTCAGAGCACCTGCAATGGTTTCTTTGTCAGTGGTACATATATCAAAAATCATATATTAAACAGTCCTAAAGAAGTATTTTTGTTATATAAAAGAACAATGGATAGTTTAGAAAACATTTTTACATAATGAGGGAGCACTGATAAAAAAAATTGTCAAGTGTCAGAGTCGACAGAGCACAATGTGAAGCCTGGGATCCAGGCATTAGGAACAGGTCTTAGGTGTTCAGATGTCAAGTGTCCAGGTCCAGTCCAGTCACAATCACATCAACCATTGCACTGGCCATTTTCAATGTTTAGAATGAGGCCTATAAAGGCTACAAGCTTAAGGAGGGGCAGATGTAAAGATTGTTAATGCATATGGCTACTTTATCAGTGAAGTGAGGTACTATGTTGGTTGTAGAACACTGCATCAACAAATGGATCCGTGGCTCAGGCCAAATTCTTAGCACTAGACAGCATTGTTTTATATATAGTGATATTGTGTGGCAATCCCACGTTGTTATGATCCCCAAAAACTCAGTCAGGCAGGGGGGCTGAGAGGTTTCAGGAAGCAAGGGTTTTTTTTCAGATAAACTGTCTTCAGTTATTTCTAGATTTTCTGGGTTCTGCTTGGGATTCTCAAACTGGGAGGTTTCAAAGTGATTCAGGAGGGAAGAAATTTCCAGACCTGGGTTCAGGGCTTAGCAGTGAGCAGCACATGATGATTGCACAGGTGTGCACTACCCTTAAAGAAAGGGTGCTTACTAGGGGAATTAGCTCCTGCTGGGAAATAGGAACAGATGGTGTTCAGGAGTCAGGAGGACTACCCCAGAAGTCAAAGTGGAGGCAGGTGGTGTATGTGCTGGAGGCACACGGAGACAGCCAGGGAGGCTGGGAGAACTTGTGAGGCTGAGGAAACTGGGGAGGCTGGGAGAGCTGGGAGCATGGGGGGCCACCAGTCCAAGTGTGGGACAGCACTACAGGGAGGATCAGTGGGTCAGAATTTTTACTGTTAAGAGTGAAAGCCAGGTGGCTAAACCTGTGTTTTGCAAGCAGTGCATGGATGCTGTACTAAACAACCCCTGTGGGGTATACTATGTGGATGTGTGAACTAGCGTTAAAAAAAGTGGGCTACCTGGCCCTTAAAAATAAGATATTGTGGGTGGGCTGTGTCCTTAAAAAACTCACCATATGTGCTAATATCCCCAAACATTACATTATATATAAACACAGTATAGTGAGGCGCTGACTGGCAGGATTGTGGACGGTGTATATGTGTCACCTAGGTTTCTAACCTGCACATGGCGAACAAGATTGAAACAATTAAAAATTGGCTCCAGCCAGTGTCAAAAAACTGCTTAGAGCAATTCTAGGTATTATAGGACACTGCTGGAGTGTTATGCCTAATTTTGCTACTTTAGCAGCCCCATTTACTGATCTCACCAAAGGAAGCAAGCCCCACCATGGTGAAACAGAATAAAAAGGCAGAGAGAGCTTTTCAAGAGCTGACAGCAGTATTGTATAAAGGGACCAGTGTTAACCAATCCCAACTTCCGTCAAGAACTTAAAACAGATGGTTCTGCAGAGAAGAGCTTTTCAATAGTAGAAAGGGAGTGTCTGGTTATAAAGTGTACACTAGCGTTGGCGTATTACTTTTTGGGCACAGAACAAAGGGATCAATACAAGGGTCACAAGATGGTTTCTGGCTCTGCAAGACTTCGAGTTTATGTAGAACAAATACCTGAGACCTAGGAATGCTGATGGACTGACACATGTCTACTGTACGTTTGCAAAATGTGCTCTTTCCTACAGGTCTGAGCAGGAAGGGGGGGCAGGATCGCACATATATATGCATTGCCTACACATGGTAAGGGGTTCCAGGGTTGATGACTGATATGAGAAAGCATATGCTTTGTTTGTTTTATGCTTGCTGTACAAATCCATTCTGCACTGAAACTGTGTTTATGGTTTTGTAAAGGTTGTATTAGTGGGAAAAAACAAAGATGATTAGCAGCAGGGTATAAAACTGATGCACACATTTTAACCTGTGTTTATTTCAACAGCTACTAGCTCAACAATAGCACCCGGGAACATGACACAAACAGCAGGCAACATGTTCACCAATAATACTGTACGCAATTTAACTGCTGAAGGTAAGCTACACGGATATGATCGATATTAGTGCACTCATAGCTTTCTTTTGAATGCTGAAATGGCAACTGTTTTTCTCTTTCTATGACAATAACTGATAAAAGCAGCATAGTTGCTCTTAGCAGTATATGTAAGAAAAATGAAAATTGATGGACAATACTTACCATAATTTTCCATGGCAGCATATAAATAGCTCTTTTATGCTGCCGTGCAGCTGTCAGGTAATATGTTTTCATGTACATAAATGTATGTTTTCTATTAGCTCAGTATCACTATGTCAATAGTTCTTCTATGCTGCCAGGGGAGCTTGTTAGGAAGGGAAAATTATGGTAAGTATTGGACATCAATTTTCCAAGTAATGTGCAGGTGAATAGCAGTGTCCCCATGGTAATTTTATTAGGATGAATTTTTGCTGTGATGTACAATTGTCTGTTTTGTCAGGGTGGAATTCTAGTACTGATAAAAAAAAAAAAATATGTACAGGAGGATCAAAGCGAAGTTTAATAATTGGGCTGAAAGTGGTAACAAAACCATGTAGTCATGGTCATATGTGTACTTGCATGCTGCTGCAAGTTCCTTCCAAATCCCCTTTCAATGCTGTTGCAACAGTTGCCTTTTCAAGGAGAATGACAACCAAATTGTAATAAATAATGACGTGTTTGATTTAGAGATATTTCTGCTTGCTTCCTATGTGGTCACAGATCTATCATTTAGTATACATTTTGTCAGGGTCACAGAGGGGATATAAAAACTTGGGGGGAGTTCTAATATTCTCTCACTACATTTTTTAATATGCTACAATGAGGGTTACGCTTGGGGACAAGATCTGTGACATCTTTTTTAAACTCATTGCTTTATAGTACCTCTGCAAGGTCAGACTTTTGACTCATTTATTTTCATACTATGTTCAAAACCTCTATATACATATTTCACTCTGCTACCAATATAAAAAGGAACCTAGTATTCCAAAAGTTTGTATTTTTTTGCCACATTTATGCAGCCATTATAATTATAAATGTATAACTTGCTGTTTTTGTTTTCTTTACTTATGTCCCCTACTTTATACAAATTTTAAATGTGTATATATATATATACTTTCAAACTGACAGACAATGAACCTTTTTAGCTTATTAAGGGACAAATAATTTTTACCTCCTTTTTAAAATGGTACAATTAGCTGGTATCCTCATCTTAAAGTTTAACCCTATAAATGCAATTCATTTGTTGCCTTTCTTGTTGCTTGGCATTGCTGTTTACTGTATTTGAAAAATGTATCATTGAGGACAACAGCTATAAATGCTATAATTCTCAATGTCATCCTGTGACCAGGCCCGGATTTCCCACAAGGCCACCGAGGCCAGGCCTCGGGGCGGCAGAGCGCAGAGGGGCGGCAGCGGTGACCTTGTGGGGAAGTTGCGGAGCATATTGTGGAACCTGGCCTTGGGGCGGCAGGGGGAGTAAATCCGGCCCTGCCTGTGACCCTCTACAAATATAAAAGTTTGGTGGGATTTTTAGGCACACTATCACTGAACTCTTAAGCTGGCCATATACACTAGTGGAATTTTGCTTGTTCAATTTTAATAGGGTTAAATTGATGATCGATTCCAAGTAGGATGAAGTTTTTCTTGAAGGAATTAAATTATATAAATTATAACAGTGAATGTGTTTTTTTATTTGAGAAACTCAATTTATTTTCACAGTCGAATGTTAAAATCAAATGAAATTTACAATGGCATTCTACAAGTCTCTGATGGCACTCTGATTAGTGAAGTAGGACAGTTGCTGAGACAGATACTGCCACTATCAGTTTGTCATGGAAGGACAGCAAGGTTGATGTCAGACAGGTGACTCTGCTAATAAGTTCTCATTGGCAAGATCACTAAGAAGATGCCTGTTTGCCCCTATGGAATTGCTCCCTGAGGCTGATACGTCATCCCCATCACTAGCGGTTGAGATTCAGCATTGTTCAGGCCAGCAACAGTGACATCTTGTTGCATCTGGCTACAGAGGGCAACGATTCCACAGTGATAGACAGGCTTCTGCAAGCGATTTATCTCTAGTGGCAGAATCGCCCATTTGACATCAGCCCAAGGATTGAACCTGTTTCCTGGTAACTCAATTATTCAAAATGGCAGCCAGCCAGTGTCAGACTGACATGATATGAATCATCTATCATTCAAAGTTTCTGGGTATCTTGAGGGAGGGGGACACTGGGGAACTTGGAAATGTGAGATCTTCATAGCAGAACTTGAGCTAAGTAGCATATTATATGAAGCTATCTAATCAGCCCAAATTTTTTTTCTGTGATAGGATCAGGGTATAAGTTTTTTTGTACCGTTATTTTTTTTTTTCAGTACTCACCGATACTGAATACTGATACTGGAAGTCCCATTAAGTAAGCACGGCGGTGTGTAATGACTGACCGCCTGGTTTCCCGATTAGCCAGGAAGCCGCCTCCATGCTCCCACCAGGTGACAAGGGAGCATGGAGCCAGCTTTCCGTCCAATCAGGAAGGCGGGCTCCGAGTCATTACATGGCACCCAGCTTCCTGATTGGCTGGGAAGCTGACTCCATGCTCCCTGGTGACGAGGAAGCATGGAGCCGGCCTTTTGACCAATTTGGAGGTGGAGGGGGGCGGCTAATGACTCACAGCCTGGCTTCCTGATTGACCAGCTTCCCGACCAATCAGGAAGCTGGGCGGCGAGTCAATACACACTTCCTGATTGGCTGGGAAGCCGGGTTCCTGCTCCTGGCTATATTCAGCTTCCTCTAGTGTCAGAGTTTCATCAGAAATATCTTGGGATGCAGAGACCACTCCCTTTAGTCCAACTGCTGGTGGCAGAGAATGTTTACCTGCTAATTTTCCGCTTCCAGAATATGCATGATGGTCAACACCAAAATGAGAGTTTTCACACAGGCAATCACCAGATCTCTATGAGTGGCATGACTTCAGGTTGGTTGATGTATGCCACAGCCATGGCATTGTCGGGCTAGACCCTCATCAGCCGCCCTTGAAGGTGACATGTCCAATGCTGTTTGGAGAGTTGATTCGCCCTTAGCTCCAGCACACTGATGAACAGTCTGGATTGCCTCATCGATTATATCCCTTTTTACAGTTGAATTCCCAAGGACACCACTCCAACCCAAAAGGCTGACATCTGTTGTAAGTACTGCCATTGCAGTGAAGTGAAGGACTCCCCTGCTTCCAAGACTAGACTGGAAACCAACCACTTCAGCAAAAACCTTGCCTTGGCCAACAAACACACAGGGTGACCCAGAGAGCGAGTGTTACGTACCTTCTGGGAGAACGGATGTGAGAGGAGGCTTCCCTTGCACCTTGTGTCATGGGAGACTCTGAGGTTGGGAACAGAGCCCAGCGGGACAACAAGTGGCAGGAGTGCCAGTGGTGTTGAGCACCGTGCAAGCCGTAGTCCAAAGACGAGCCGAGGTCAGGTTCCAAGCGGGCAATTCCAGTACAAAAAGGGGTCAAGCAGAATGGTCAAATAACAGTTCCGTGGTCAAGGCAGGCAGAATTCAAGATTTGTCGAGGAAGTCCGGGTCACAAGGATCAAGCAAGATATCACAAAAACTGGAACAAGGATTAGCTGACGATAAACAAGCAACATGGTGGTACTGCTGCTGGGTTTATATAGGGCCAGTGATGTCATTTCCTGTGCGCCGCTATGGCGGATTTTCGTGCTGGTAGGCTACTGCTTCTGCGCATGCGCAGATGGCAGGGATCCATTACAGCGAGTATGTTTGTCTCATGCAGCTAGAATGCTCAGATGAAGTGGTCTGGAGAGAAACTGAGCGTAAGGCACTCAGTTTCTCAGCAGGCGCTCATATGAACATTTCACAGATGGCTGACCCTTGCCTTGGAGGATTCACACATGAGAATGAGGGGACAAAACCTTCCCCATGGGGAGCAACACAAAAGCCCAGTCCATGCCCAGGAGAAGGCCCAGGTACTCCAGACAGTGAGTTTGATCCAGACGGGCTCCTGAAGATTGAAGATCTACCCAAAACTCTGTAGCATCTGAACAGTTCTCTGGACATTTGCAGACAGTGTCTGCACAGACCTGGCTTTTAACAGGAACTCTTTCTAGATATCAACAAGGCTGTCTTACCTGAAGGGGCCTTATGCTTCTGCTTGCTGGGCAGGAGAGCACTTTTACCTTCAGTAACCTTCTTGATGAAAGCATCCAGGTCTCACCGAAGAGATGTTCACCTATGAAGGGAATCCTCTCAAGGCGCTTTGTGCCTGCCAGGTCTGTTGGACAATATTTAGGCCACAGGAGAGCTGACAAGCAGGCCATCCACACAGTAGCAGAGCAACAGGCAAGAATTCCAAATGTTATTAATGTTTGGTCCAGATTGCCAAGGTCTGACACACCTCCAAAGAAGCCACTGCCAGCTACAGGGTAGGTCCAACAAGAGCAAAGGAAGCCGTAAACAATCCCACAAGGCGCTTGTTCACTGAATCCTTAAAGGCTTGTTCACTGAATCCTTAAATGTCCTCCAGTGGCACAGTCAGTGATTTTGTTAAGACAAATAGCTTAATCTACAGTACCTCTGGCATCGCCCACTCCTTGAGGAACACCTCCTCCACCGAGTACTGCTGTGTAAAATGTTTTGTTACACAAATATCTTTTCAGAATGCGGCTCATACAACACTTTTTCCATCAGTGAGTAGGGATGGTCTTTATGGGCTTCTTCTTCTTAAATGATCCCATATTGATGACCTTTGTGTGAGCCTGCACGGGTTAGTCAATTCTTACACACTTTTGCACCCCATCAATGAGCATGGAAATGGGGTCATTTATTTTAGAATCAACAAAGACTGTTCCTTCTGAGAGGAAAAATCAGAGTCTAAGGAGGAACAAACCACCACCTCCATGCCCTCTTCCTTCTCCTTATGGGCATAAGGGTGCTAGCCATGGCTAGAAATCAAGCGTGTGCCTTGCTTGCTCACTCCCTAGCAACCAATGACATTGTTGAATGCCATTGGGCAGCCTGCACAGCATACTTTGCTGCCTCTCCCCTGGCCGAGCAGTACAAGTTACTACCCTGTGAAAGCCGCCCACAGCTCACAGCTTCATAGCATCCGTACACACGTGGTCAAAAAACGTGTGAAGCCTGCAGCTCAAAATGCTGCATGAGCTTCTTTGCCACATTTGTCACGTGTGCAGCAGCCTTTTGCAATGGGAAAATGGGGCAAAACGCGCAGTGTGCAATGCGAAGTGTGAACGGTGCCTTGGACTGGTGTCCCTCAAGATTATGCCCGTTTTTAAATACCGGCCATTTCCCGCTCGCGTGCGCCTGACGGCGTGCGCAAGGGGGCGTGTCTGAGCGGACGTCTAGAGACGCCCGCTCAGATCGAGAGAGCTCCTGGCCGGCCGTTTTTTTACTACGGCCGGCCCGGAGGTAGTTAAAAGTGTGCCATGACTCAAAAAAGGTTGAGAAACACTGGTCCATACCCTCTGTAAATCAATGCATAGTCACATACATGTTTTTCCTGCCCAAATATGTATTTCTATACACCTCTGGAACGGTCCTTATTTTGGTGGTATAGTAGCAATTAGCTGTGAATATTCAACGCAGCCTACTGACTTTCCTATATAAGAATGAAAGCCTAAGGAATACTTACATGTGCCAACGGATTTCCTATATTGACTGGAGTGAGCCCACTATTATTAACTCCTTTTTTACTACTTTCTGTGTTATTTTTATCTATGTCTGATCACTGATGTCTGATCACATTCAATGGTGTCCATATGCACTGTAATTGGTGTCCAGTATGAGCCGCCAGGTCAGATCACCTTCATCTAATGTGCATTGGCACTTTTGGACTTACATAAAGTAGTGATGCCTGGAACAGCATAGAGAATAAACATAAGTTCAAGTGTATTTCCGCTTTTGTAGTCAAATTTGAGAAAACACTATTAAAAGTTTGTGTTCCCATTCACACAGCATACTTAAATATAATAATGTAATAATTAATACAATTAATAACTAATTATTTAATACAAAATATTTCTTGCATTTTTTTTTATAATGTTTGTCTTTGGAAGCTTAATTCTCAATTTCTAAGTGACAGGAAACTGTCTGTCCCCATAGAAAGTCTATGGCAGACTGAGCTTCTCCTCATTAACATGCAATGCTTCTACAGCTTTAACCCTTTGTATGGTCAGACATTGATAAAACCTAGTTTAGACCCGATATAGAGATCTGCCAGCGTAGTATAGACAGTGGGGTCTATTTAAGAAGCAGCCGAAGGATCTAACCGTAGCTTTGGCCGATCCTCCGGCTAGCTTCGGCCCCAGGACCCCTAACCAGGGACACTGATCTCCAGACAGCATACTCTCCCGGGCGCTCCGGGAGTCTCCCGCTCCCGGCCACCCAGGAGAGAAACACTGCTTTTTCTTTTTTTTTCTTTATTCTGACACGGAGCCGTGTCAGAGTAGAAAAAATAAATAAATACATTTTTGCCCATAGGAATGCATTTCTAGATTCCCATTGGCTATTTCAATTTGCAATAGCCAATAGTAAACTAGCATTGCACACGCCCTCTGCTGATGGAGAACTGCGTGTCTGAATAAAGGGAAAAAAGAAAAAACTGTGTGGGTTTTTTTTTTTTTTTGACGGCAGCAGAACCGCTGGCCAATAGAAAACTATTGGGCGGAGCTAGCTGTCATTGCTAGCTCCGCCCCAATTGTTTTCTATTTATTTTTTGGGACTTTTTAAACTATTTAAACTATTTTTCTGTTCTGCTCGGTCCCTATGAGCGGCATTCGGCTATTCACTCACTGCTGTTCAGCATCTATAAGAATAGACTGAACAGCAGCGAGTAGCCTGCCAGAGATTCGGCTTAGCCGATCCAGATGTTGCTGAGCATGTTCGGCCGACGTGAAGCCACGCGATGTACGGCTGATTTCAGCCGACCTTCACTTCAGGTCGGTCTTTCACTCGGCTGCCTACGGCAGCTTAGTGAATAGACCCCAGTGTTTATTATGTTAACATTGATCTGCCCAGCCCCCCTTGCATACCCGGACAAAACTCAGTACAGAGAACAACTTTTGCTTTAGAATAGCAGGTATTATGTATGTAACAATTACAAAAATAATACTGTGTGAATGAGAAATGTAACCAATATAAAATAGGTTATACTTTATATATTGGTTACATAAGTGCAAATACACTTTAATGTAAAATGAAACCCAAAAAACTAAACTCTTAAGTCCTTAGATGTGGTGGCTGCATTAGTTTATTTTTTTCAGGCTAAGAACATTTTTAGCAAGTTCAGAAAATATACATTGATCTTCCAAAAATGGAGTGTTCTTGTCACTTCCTGACCCAGAAGCATAAAACAACATTATCTTAATTTTGTAAACTGTTAAACCTATCAATCCCTATGCAATGGAGATTAACAAAGGCAGACATGTTTCAAATCCAGCCTGGGTAGTAAACATGGCTCCCTCCATAGATATAAGACATATAAGCTACGGAAAAATGCGGTTTGGTTCAAATATTTCATTATTTCGACATTTGGGATTCGGATCCGTAATTCAATTGGGTTTCGGATTCGGACAAAATTCGGATTTTCATTAGTTTTGGATGAGCTCATAAATAGTCCCAGAATATTGAAATTCAGATTAGGACACATTCGGATGCAGTGGGATTTGGAAATTTCTGAAAATTTCTGAAAATTTCTGAAAATTCATCCAATTTTTGATTTGGAACAAAAGGAAATCGCACATATCTGATACTGTATATTGGAGAAATTAGTGTAGCTATGAAGGTACAGGAAGTGTATTATTTACATGATCACAAAAAGCTGAAAAAGGAAACCTAATGCAGCATCTGAAGACAGATAGGCTGAAATATATTAAATCTTTGGGTTTAGATACGCCTTAATCCTGTCTGAAATGTGAAAACTATTCTAGATAGAGATAGAGAAAGATACGAATCTTGTAGACGCCAATAGCTAACTCCATTTTTGCTTTGTTTTTTTTCTGTAATATCTCTTCTGCAGATTATCCTAATGAAGTTCAGGCGTGTTGGAAAGATTTTGACAACAGAATGAATGGGACTCTTCATGACCACTGGTGTAAATGGAATTCTGTTGTCAGGTATTGGCTACATTTTTAGAAAAATCTATACGGAATGCATATACTTTGAATTTGCTAAAGGGCATAGTAAGTCAATTGATGTCTTTCTATATGGCATGTACTATACAGTACGGATGCACCGATACCGATACTCCTACTCGCCCAAATGCTCCCTATGCCAATCCCGATACTGGAACTTCCGGCGATGTCATTACACTTGGTGATAAGTGAGCATGGAGCCAGCTTTCCAGCCAATCATAAAGTTGGGTGGTGAGTCATTACACGCCACTTGGCTTCCTTAATGGGACTTTCGGTATCGGTATTTGGTAGGGATGTCCCGATACCACTTTTTCAAGACCAAGTACTTCCCCTCATGTACTTGCCGATACCAATTACCGATACTTTTTCTTAAAGTGACAGGTGAAATTTTTTTTAAAACAATGCAGACTAATGATTTTAGGCCAATTTCTTTATGATAATGAAGAACTTTAATTTAAGACTGTTTTAGAACAATAAAACATTTTGTTTTTGCTTTCACACAGCTGTCGTGAAACTACAAATTCGATCATGCATGTGCCTCTGGGATCATTTAACCTATTCATGTTAGCAGGGGAGAAATGTAACTCTATTACTGCAGTGTACTGGAAGTGTGTACTATGGATCATTACACGCCAACTGGGGGGGCGTGTCCTGGCCATGATGGCGGCCGGTCGCGTCT
>NW_017306703.1:183694-185158 GCF_000935625.1 Nanorana parkeri
TCGAAACGCGTAGCGCTATCTGGACCCACTGAGCACCTTTTTCTGACGCTCAGTGAGTTCAGCCGAGTTCAACACACTGCGGCCCCTCTGTCCCCAATTGCAGTCTCCCGTGCAGTCAGACCTGCTGTCACCACATATCTCCGCTTGAAGCCTTCACCACATATCTCCGCTTGACAAAGAGGCAAGGACCTCGAAACGCGTAGCGCTATCTGGACCCACTGAGCACCTTTTCTGACGCTCAGTCAGAAAAGCCAATTGCAGTCTCCCGTGCAGTCAGACCTGCTGTCATTCATCCTGCAGGATACCACACACTGCTGTTGCGGCCCGGCTTGGCCAGCTCGGTCCGCATATCCTCAGCTTCTGACTCGTCTTGCCAGCCTAAGACCATCCAGGCACGCACCCATCCCATGGTCACAGCACCCTGTACCCTGGCGAAATCACGTTTTACACAGGGATTACAGAGGACTTTCTCCTGAGACACAGGGATATCTCAAACGTAAGTGTATTCATACAGTAGTTGCGCTCTAAAAACATTTGTGTATTGTCGTTTCACACAGGGCCCCTCACCCTGTTTACCATAGAGCTTGCACACTGTTTCATTTTTAACCATTTGAGCCCACGTCCCCAAAAGTTGTTACTCCATGTAGTGCGCTTCTCCATACGTTTTATACATGTTATGTACTATGGATCATGTTTTAACCTATTCATGTTAGCAGGGGAGAATTGTAAATCTATTGCTGTAATGTAGTGGAGGTGTGTGCTGTATATATGTACATATACAGTACACAATGCTGCAATAGATTTACAATTTTCCTCGACTAATATGAATGGGTTAAATGATCCGCAGTACAATTACATGTTATGTACTATTATGTACTATAGATCATTTAATCCATTCATATTAGCAGGGGGTAATAGTAAATCTATTGCTGCTGTGTGTACTCTGTATGTAGTACATATAGAGTACACACTGCAGACAATAATTTACTATTTTCCCCTGCTAATACAATAAATCGTTCTTATGAGGGACCCCAGGCCCTCACTCACTGTTTGTTGCCTCGCTGGTGAGGTCGCTCTGTGCGGGAGAGCAGCGGCGAGTCAGCGCTGGTCCGGTGGGAGGAGCTCCAGGTGAGGTTCTAATTTAGCTGGCCTGCAACTGCTCACAGGTCCTCTGGGCAGTCGCTGGTGTTTTGTCGATGCTGAGAACTCATCGACCTCACGAACCTCTGGCGTCGCATCCGGGTACTGCCAGTAGGTCAGCTACACATAAGGACCTTCCGTGCATGCGTTGCCACTCACCGAGCCTTACATCCCTACACTGCGCCTGCGTCCCTTTCTCATGGCCATTAACTTCTCCAACTACACACAGATCCTGTCCAGTTCAACTACCATGCACTGCAACTATACACTGCGCTTGCGCTGTCCATTTCAACTATTAAAATAAATAAACAAATCATAAAAATA
>NW_017306703.1:185252-218952 GCF_000935625.1 Nanorana parkeri
TATATATATTTTTTTAAAGAGGTTTATTTATTGAATATATAAGTTTATCTATGTATTTATTTTAATAGTTGAAATGGACAGCGCAAGCGCAGTGTATGGTAGTTGAACTGGACAGGAGCTGTGTGTAGTTGGAGAAGTTAACGGCCGTGAGAAAGGGACGCAGGCGCAGTGTGGGAATGTAAGGATTGGTGAGTGGCAACGCATGCGCGGAACGTCCTTAAGTGAAGCTGACCTACTGGCAGTACCCGGATGCGACGTCAGAGGTGCGCGCCGTCTATGAGTTCTCAGTGTCGACAGAACAGCACCCCACCGGACCAGCCGTTGCTCTCCCAGTAAGTAAAAAAAAAAAAAATCATAGCGCAAGCTTCGGCGCCATGTATCGGGGCATTTTGACAAGTACTTGTCAAAATGCCCTGTATTGGGCCCGATTCCAATGCTAGCATCGGTATCGGGACATCCCTAGTATTTGGTATCAGAGAGTACCAAAAAAAAAATATCGGTACTCATACTTGATACCGAAAAACCGGTATCAGTACATCCGTACTATACAGAATATGTACAAATTATGCACAGTTTTATTGTTTTGGGGTTTTTTTGTTGAAATTTGTAAACCGCAATTATTCTCAAAATATCTCAAGCAGCTTTTTCATTTTAGCTCGTGAGATCATAATTAGGAATTTAAAGTGATTTAATAATTTCAATTTTTTTGCATTTTTATATCCTATCCTTAACATATGTTGAATCTAAGAGTTAATATGTAAGTATTTCATGTTTGGTAATGGTAGGCCAGAGATATTCTCATTTCATTCATTTTTATTTGGAATATATTTTTGTGAATATAACACATTTTAATCAATCACATTTACTGATTTACCAGGGAGTTGTGTTTGAATAATAGATTTAGGAATCACATTTGTTTAAAGAGAACCAATCAGCTATTTTAAACTTTTAAAAATAAAAGCCCCACAAGCTACCTTTCCCCCAGCTTTAATAGGATGCCGGTTACGTCCTGAGGGGGTTAAGTCTGCAACCAAAAAAAACAAAACACTTCACTGTTATACACTGGTGGATCTAAGAATTCTGTGATTACACCGGGGACCGATAACTCACTGCTTACACGTGAGCGTAATGGGAAACAGCACAACAATTGTATAACCTACGTTTGGCAGCCGATACTATGTGTTATGTGAGACATGATCCTACATATCTTCCTTATTTGTGGCATGCGTTTGCTTTTTCCGATGCATTTCACTGATGTGATTCTTCAGGGGACCAGAGGCAACTTATCTAGTATAAACTCCCTATGCAGGCTCCCTGTCACAATACACCAAATCCCGCAGCCTTCCTCTTGCAAGAGTTTTTAATATATATTGCATGGAAAAATGAATTTTATCGAAAGCTGTTTGGAATTAATAAATAAATATTTTTAAACAAATGCAATGGTGTGCGCCTCTTAAAACCCCATGAAAAATGTTTCTTTTGTTAGTATTTATCGTAAGTAAATGCAATTATCATCCAAAACATCAAATGTAATAGTTGGGACCTGAGAAGTCATCTTGGAAAAAAATATGTTTTCTTTTGTTTTCAAAGAACAAAATGTCACATCAAGAAAATGGCCACTCTCTGCGACTATCTTCATGACAAAATGGTTGCAAAGTTACGTTAAAGGGCGGTCTACCGCCATATTAATAGTCACCAAAAGGTTGCGCACAAGATACAAAATCAGTAGATAAAAAATTATTGTTTTAAAGTGCTTTCATTGCTTAGTATTTACATATTAAAGTATGTAAATACCTAAGTGTGCATGATCTGGGCACAGATTCGCTTACAGCCAGTCAGCATCCACGTAAGCTACTGAGTCCATGTGCAACTGTTCCAGTGCTATTGAAAAATAGCAACTTAGTCTCAAAAAATCTGAATTCCATCAATGCGACACCAATCCATCATGTATCTATTTATCCTGTCATGCATTGCTACTTTAGGTAATATTATTTTTCTTTTTTTTACATTAGATTCTACAGTGACTTACAGGACTGCATGGAATTCTTTGCTGATCACTTCTATCTTGCTTACCCTAATGAATTGGCACATAACATAATTCTAAATGCTCATCAAAAGTTTTTCTCCAAATGTGCTGCGCCTGAAGAATTCATGGATCCTCCAGAGAATGTGTTGCTGGCATTAATATTTGCACCGATCTGTATAATTCCATTTCTGGTCACACTTGTTGTCTATAAGAGCAATACTAGCAAACCACAAACTTAGGCATTGCTGCAAATTCTACTAAGCACTGTGATTAATCTTCAGAACTGCATGTTCAAGTGTTAGCAGAAAGCTTGGATGGTCAATTTTATGACTGTGCCTACTACCCATGTTCTAGATTCCTAGAACTCATTTAAGTCTCAGACTGTCAAGCATATCGAACTTCTATGTTCTTCAGTAGTAATTTAATAGACTTACCTCAAGTTATGGCTTGACTCCTTGAAGCTCTCTTCCTACTGTATTTCCATGATAGTCATTCTGACCTTTTCTTTGGATTTTATAGCTGTATTGATCCTTACTCACAGAAAAGACTTCTTCCTCAAACATATATTTTGTTTCTTAAAAACAACCCCAAGAGATCTTCCTTTTTGGACAACCATCAGAAGAACAAGGAAAGTAGAAGACAGCATCTATTGAAGGCATTGCACCATTTTCTACCATGGAAAGCTGACAGCAGTATTTAACGGTAGGGAACATCATGGTTCCTAGCACTGACTATAAGTTATATGAGCACTGTGGCATTTATTTGAATGCTTAGATTTTTGAAAAAATATAAATAGTCTTTTAATGTAAAGACAACATCAACCATACAGATGGAAATTACTGTTTAGCAAAATACTGGAAACATTTTTTTTTTTCTGGCATCATCTCTTCAATATTTATAAAAAAATACAGTAATATCTCAAAAAGATGAATGATTTAAGACGAAGGGTGTACTTCCAGCCTGAGGGAACTGGTTGGAGATAGTGAAGCCTCCAACTTGATATTTTGTATATAAACAAACATATATCACTTAACCATATTTAAACTGCAATCAAAATTTTACAAGTATTTTGGAAGCAAATTGTACTACAGCTGAAGAATGGGATTTCCTAACATACAACTCTGAAGTGAACATCTTGATTGGACGAAACACTGCTGATTCTGATTCATGTAAGAAAGACGAAAGCTGTTAGCAAAACTTCCTTTGGTTTCAAGATACACATGAAATACTGAACTTAAGAAAATTGTAAAATGAACTTTATCTGTACTAAGATTATTTTTGTTAAATTAAGATGATGTTGAACATGGAGTTTGTGAATGTGTGAGAAGAGTAGTATTCTTGGTGGGGGTAATAACCATGTACAAGGATCAATAAACCCAAAGACTGTTAGATGAGCCACTTTTGTGAAGTAGTCCTGTGTTTCCTAGATTGTGGTGGGCAACTCCGGCCCTCCAGCTGTGCTTTAACTACAAATCCCGACATGTATCTGCCTCTGGGAGTCATTTCTGTAACTGTCAGTCTTGCAATGCCTCATGGGACGTACAGTTACCCAACAGCCAGAGGGCCAGAGTTGTCCATCACTGTTCTAGATGTACATAGAAGAGTTGAAGTTGTACATTGACTGGATACAGTGCAGATAACGTTTTTGCTTGCCTTTTTGATCAGTCTAGTAGCCCTACAGTTTTATTAGATTACATAAACATATCTGGCCTTTTGAAAATGAATGATAGTTAAAAATCATGAAATCAGTCCAAACACATAACTTTCTTTTTAGCCTGAAGTGGCTGATAACAATAAGTACATTGGTTGTTATCAGCTATACAAAAAATGCAGACTGTAGTTTTATAAGATCATGGCAACTTGTTTAATGTTTTGTGGATAGCATTACAATTTACATGTTAATAGGGAATGACTCAGAATTACAAAATCACAATATACTGAATAACATACCTCTTTTTGCCATGGATACAAGACTGCCACCATATGTGACCTAAAACCTTCACAGCTTAGACCATGTGGTCTCTGGCTAACACAGTATTATAAATAAAAGCTTGTTAAAGCTTTATATAAAAGGTATCAGGACCTCATTCTGGTGATGCACCTCATAATTCTTTGTGTTCCCCTCTGCCTAGCCGCACTGTTTGATCATTTTGTAAACACTGTACCAATAATATTGCATTCTATAAGATGATTCTTTGCCCCTAAGTACATTATTTTACATTTAGAGGCACTGAACTGCAGTTTCCACTGCTTTGGCCAATATCCCAGTAGTGTGCAGTTGTTGCAAATTCTAACAGAACAAACTGTTAGATTTATAATAGCTGATTGTGCTATACAATAGCTGACTGTGTGACAATCTTAATGGCCCAGAAGCTTATGAAATGTAATATGTTAGCATCATGAAATGTATTGCCTTTTTGTCAATGACCCATTTTCAATGTATTCAGTCAGTGGGGTTAGAGGAATCTGTTTTTTTTTTTTTTGTTCAGCCCGAGAGGCTAAATGAAAAAAAACGCCATGGGTAACCAGTTTAATTGTTTCAAAATTACAACTGTAGTGAACACTAAGGCTGGCCAGACATGTTAGAATCTGTTTGTACAATATGTACAATCTCCTTTAGGAATGTTAAAACCATTTAATGTGAGCGTTTTCTGAAAATCTATTCCACCAATTAAATCCAATCAAACAGGCCCTTGGACTACATGTAAAATAATAAGGGGCAAAACACACTTTATCACTGCAGTGCCTTGCAGTACTTTGCACTTTACCACAACACAAGTGAATGCATGATACATGTTAGCACCTTGCGATGCCCTTTATTTTGAATGGCACTGAGGCAGTACAGCTCAAACACAGTACACAAATGGGTTGAAGAACACCACAACCCACAGTAATGGGCTACTTTGCATTGTGGTGTGATGCATTGCCAAAAATGGCACATTTCTCTTTATGGACATTTTGGTGCGTTGCAAGCCCATTCTTTTGAAGGGGCTTCCTTAATGCAATGTACGTTGACAGGCAAAAAAACATGCATTAACGAATGATGCCAGAGGTCTGAATGAGCCTCAGTGAATGACAAAGCAACGCTATGAAGCATACATTTACTGACTAGTCTGCCCCATGAAATGACTATCAAAGCAGAATAAAGTATGTAAAAGAAAGTGCATTGAAGTGATAAAGGGCAAATACTTACTTGGCATCATGCAAGCACATGATAACATGGTCTGGTCCAGTCAGTACAAAACACTCTGCTTCTGAACACCACTCTGCCTTTCTGATTGCAATCTCTCATAGTCAGTAAACCATTGCAAGGGGTTTACTTAAGTTTATATCTGAACAAAATAATAAAATATATATACAGTATATTTACATCTCAGAAATGCATTCCCATTTACCCATATTTTGCCTCTTTAAAAACGCTTTTGTTCCAGAAAAATGCCCTTTGGTCTGCCAGAAAGCTCCTAACGTCCTATAGTGAGTTGACAACTCTGTCTCTGCTGCACTGAAATTCAAAACAGTGTTGTCAACCCTTGCCTGAGTCCCCCTTATGTACTGGAGATGAGGAGAGGGAAGAGTGCACTGTAGAATTGGGCTAGGATAACAACATTGCTTGGGATTTCAGTGCAGCAGATGCTTGTAAGCTTACTAAAGAAAATTTGGAGTTCAAAGGATTTCTGGCAGATCAATAAGTAGTTTTCTTTATTTGAAGTTAGGACATGGCCAAATGTGCATGTATTGCAGAAATGTCCTTTGTTATTGTCATTTTGCCCTGACATACACTTTAAAAGCCAAGTCAGTGTATTGAAAAAGGCTGTAGACTTGTTAAATATCTGAACTAGTCAATAAACTGAGTTACTAATGATTGTGTATTTGTGCATGCAGGTTGTCTGCCAAATAGATCACATACTGAGCCAGTCAGTGAATGAACACTTTATTTTTGTGTATATATAGCTTGTGAATGTGCTTCTTTTCTGGACTGATGTTTGATAACAGGGGTTTTCCACCTGCAGAAAGAATGGCTTTTGCAAATGAAAAACGATTTATGTGAAAAATGTGCATACGTGCAATGCTAAATAAACATTTTTTTTTCTGCATTGAGTATTTTGAGAAATAAAAATTCTAATTTTGCTTTGTCTGTTTCCTTTGGTGAGGATTGTTTGGGAGCTGGTTTAAGAGAACGTGCAAATGTTATCACTCACCCACCCATCTATAAGATAAACTGCTCTGGGTACTCTGTTGTAGTAAACAACCTTTTGTATTAAAGAACCTTTTGTATTAAAGAAGGAAGAGGGAAGGGCTACCCTCACACTGCAAGGGTTAAGTATACGTTTTTTCTAAGGGGCAGGAAAAGCTATTTTACTTATTTGATCCCCACTCACTCTGACATTGGCACTCTTCTCTACTCTTCTCCTCTCGGAAGGGACTCTCAAAATCTGGAAGCCCCCTATAATAAGAGTCTAGTATGTAATTTGGAGGGACTCCAATTACCTTTTTTTAACCACTTCCCAAGCTGGTCCCGGCTCCGCTGTGCCCGGTGCGAGCCCGGGACCAGCATAGTGCCTCTGTCATGGGAGATCGGTACACGACCTCCCTCCGGTCCCCTATTACATCACTTCCGCATTCTTGTGTTACTCTTCAGCTTCAGATGCTGGAGAGAAGCTGATGAAGCAGATCTCTGCTTCATCAACTTCTGGGCCACATCCTGACTGATGGCAACCCATTCTTGCATAATCAATGCTTGGAGTTTGTCAGAATTTGTGGGGTTAGTTTGTTCAACCGCCTCTTGAGGATTGACCACAGGTTCTGAGGAGTTTCCTGGCCATGGACCCAAATTTCTATGTTTTGTTCCCCAAGCCACTTAGTTATCACTTTTGCCTATGGCAAGGTGCTCCATCATGCTGGAAAGGGCATTGTTCATCAACAAACTGTTCTTGAATGGTTGGGAGAAGTTGCTCTTGGAGGATGTTTTTGTACCCCTCTTTATTGGTCTCAGGATCCTTTACTGTTGGCATGACACAGGACTGATAGTAGCGTTCACCTTTTCTTCTCCGAACAAGGTATTTTCCGGATGCCCCAAACAATCGGAAAGGGGATTTTTCAGAGAAAATGACTTTACCCCAGTCCTCAGCAGTCCAATCCTTGTACCTTTTGCAGAATATCAGTCTGTCCCTGATGTTTTTCCTGGAGAGAAGTGGCTTCTTTGTTGCCCTTCTTGAAACCAGGCCATCCTCCAAAGATTAGAAGATGTAAAATCCGTGCTTATGGGTAGGTCTGATATAAAAGCTGCTGCGCTCTAAACCCTAGGGTCAAAAATGGATGAAGTGTAAATTGTGCAGCGCTAAAGGTGATAATAAAGTGAATATATGAATATATAAATAATCACAATCTAAAATATATTATATAAATATAATTTAGGTCCACATCCCAGATGTCTCTTTCGGCAATGTTCCGTCCGTTATGGGTTTATATAATTATAAAAGAAACCTCCTCATGTTGTGGTATGCATATACGTTTATTATAAAAAACATAGAAAAACTCACTACTTCCTAGTTTGACGTGGTATCAATTAGAATAGACCCGCTCCCACGTCAAACCAGGAAGTAGCAGACGATTGAGATGCTACACTACACCGGCCGGTTTCTCGATTTTAAACTGAGTTTTTGCATTGCCCGTTCTGCATTGCGGTCATCGCAAGTACGATCTGCCCGTCCAAGGTGGGCAGATCGTACGAGCTTTCAATAAGCATATAAAAGTCTTGCGATGGTCGTAAGGTGTATGGGCACCTTAAGAGGGACTTTGCAATTAATTGCAATTGATCTGATCACTCTTCATAACATTCTGGAGTATATGTAAATTGCCATCACACAAACTGAAGCAGCAGACTTTGTGAAAATATTGGTGTCATCCTCAAAACTTTTGGCCAGGACTGCACATATTATAAAGGTACGAGCACATATAAAATTGTAGGAGTCAAGTTGACACAATTCTCTGGAAAATGAGAAAACGGTTATTTGGGGTCTTCTCCTGCAGCCATGCGGCGAGTGGACTCGTTGCGATCGTGCTGACGCACTGGTATCAGAAATCCCACTCCCGATCCAGGCATCAGAACCGGCCGGCACCAATAACCTATGGCCACTTCAGAAGGCAGAACCTCATCTACCAGGAGGTAGGGTGACACCTCCTGAAATGATTGGTCAAAGGGCTAGAGCCCGTCCCACACCCAGATCCCAATAAATTGGGGAGCTGGAAATATGGATTTTGTATTCGTCTGGGAGAGTGTATCTAAGAACACAGTGTTTACAGGTTTCTGGCATTCCCCCGCCAGCAGGACAAACAATACTGCCCAACGGTAAAGTTTTTCTGTTTTTCTCCTATTTTATGTTATGTCAGTAGCCAAAATTTTTTGTATATGTCATTTTTGTTCTTTTTTAGTTTTGTACACATTTTCTTATGCACTGCCCGCCTAGGGATTTTAAACTATAACATTAGTAAGTGGTCTTCTGTGTACTAAACCACAAATTCATCCTCCCTAGAGGGATTGGTCCTTGTTACTAGTGTCTGTACACTCGGTTATAAGCCGACTGTTAACCTGTATGAAAATGCATTGTGTGTTTGCAGATTGTATGCAGGTTAGTGTCAGTGTGTATACAGTATGTTAGCAGATCTGCCAGACGGGGATCTGTGTGTGTATGGTTTCCTAGCAGACCAGTCAGTGGGCGAATTGCAGGTGGTAGCAGACTACCGTGAGTTGTGTGTCTGGTGTGAGTGGGTGTGCGAGCAGTGGGAAAGTGGTAACACAAGGATTCTAGCATGTAGGATAGCTTGAGGAATCAAAGAAGTGTGTGTTAATCACTTGGCTGCTACACAGCCCTTAGAGTGCACCAGATTGTAGGTAAGATTTATATCTGCGTGTGTGTGTGTGTGTGTGTTCAGTAAGCTAACTTTGGGTGAGTCGCTCTCCAGTGGCAGGTTCTGGTAATACACTGTGATAATTGTTTCACAGGAGTGTTTTTTATCAGTCCAAAGTAACTGCCCTCCCTCTTCCTCCGGACAAGGAACATGCTCCGGTTAGGGAGTCGCCGTGGGCGGGGTCCCCATCCGTGACAAACACACTTCTTGTCCCAATGTGTTTTTTCCACATTGTGTTTTCTCCATCCATTGGACTGTTATGGATGTCATGCGGGCTGGACTTCACACGTTTGTTTATTTCCATTATATGATGAATTGATGGTACTAGTATTTTAGACAATAAACCTACAGTTCTCTGCAATTTACTTTGCGTTCACACAAAGTAACAAGGACACTGCATTTCTGGCAAGAACAACTAATATGTTCTGCATTTGCTAAAAATGTTCTTAGCCTGAAAAAAAGAAAACTAATGCAGCCACCACATTTAAGGACTGGTAAGATGCAATAAATAAACTCTTTGTTTTGGGGTTTAGACACCCTTTAATGATAAAGGGTACAGTTTTAACCACTTGAAACCAGGTGTTTAGACCCCCCTTACTGTCCAGGGCATTTTCCAGTATTTGGCGCTGCAGTACTTTGACTAAGTCCAAATCCCGTTCGCACTGCCACGGTCTCAAAAGCACAAGGTATGTGTGGTGCCCAGGTGACCACACGGATGGCACCGTGCAAAACACTAATAGTAAATAAAAGTAAATCACGGGCACACACTTGAAGGGTTTCTAAAGTATTGATATGTTTATTCAATACCCAATGTCACATACTGTCATACGGTGCTAACGTTTTGGGTCCGCACAGGGATCCTTCATCAGAGCGACAGTGTGTGCCGGTGATTTACTTTTATTTACTAGCAGTATTTTGACTGACATTTATTCCGTCATGCAACGCTGTACTGAAATGAATTTTATACCATTTTTTGGGGACAGATAGAGCTTTATTTTGGTGGTATTTATTCACCACTGAGGTTTTTATTTTGTACTATATTAAGGAAAAAGTACTGGAAATTTTGAAAAAAAATAAGTATTTTTTACATTATGTTAACAAACAATTATTATTACCCAATTTTTTGTTAAAATATAAAAGACGGGGTCACGTCGGGTAAATAGACACCAAACATGTCAAGATTTATGCGTGTATGTATGGGTGGGGACTTTTTTATTCTTTTTTATGTGTGACTTAAAATTTTGGGGGGGGAAACGTACATTTTTTTTTCCTATTTTTTTTTTTTCCACTTAATTTTATTGCTATCACCAGTCCGATCGCTTGTATGTTAACAGGCATCGTTGCCTGTTTTTAAATTTTGGGCTTTTCCCGCTCGCGTGCGCCGTTGGATGGATATGGCCATTTATTTTGTTATACTACATGCATCATCTGGTGATTTACTACATGAATAGTTGGAACTGTAGACATTAGATCAGTGATCGCTTAGTGTTTGTAAATAATAGAGGACATAGTATGTTAACTATATCCTCAATTATGAATGAATGGGAAGTGATCTACATCCCCTCCTGTTCATTCATGATTGTGGTTATAGTAATATATAGTTATGTCCTCTTGTTATGAATGAACAGGAAAACTCAGTATAGAGGATTCCTGTTCATTTATAACAGGAGCTGCAGAAAAAGAGATTGAGGACTCTGATATTAGGTAAACTGGTGTTGCCAAGACAAATACAGAAAAGTGAGCAAATTGGAATGTTATTTTTTGAATGTTAATTCATTCCGTTTTTGAATGGCATGATGATAGAAAGATGGAAAGTCGTAAGGGAATCAATATCTTAAATTACGTTTTATTCATAAATAAAATTATTTCTGAGCACATATTGAATAATATTACAAATAGCTGTTTTATACAGTTACTTGTTCAGTATATTGACTTCAGGTTACACCTGAGGTTAACTCAATGTCCTCAATAATTTTAGGCTATATAAATAAAGACACTGACAGCATCGACTTAACCATCATCTATTATGGAAACTAAAACTTAATTTGTTGCTAATGCGAAGGAACGGTCATGAATGCATTTTAATGCAAGAGTTTATATAATTGTATATATACAGAGAATATATGTTTGTATAAATTGTATAAATTGATCTGAATGTGTACATCATCATGCTTTTGCTTGTGGATCCATTCTTTGGACTGCTTTTTATTATGGTTGTCCTGTTCCCAGCCACAATCTGTAGATTATTGTTTTTCAGCAGGGTGCCTCAGGCAGAGAGAAAGTTAAAGGAGAATTATGGGGTGAGTGGAATACACTTATCCACATAATTCAAGCCGACCTGTGACACTGAAGCTGTCATGGGTTTGCTCTATTTATCAGGAACTCAGCGAACACATACCACTGATCGCTGACTTCCCGATCCTCTCCCTGTCTCCCTATCCTAGCAACCTTGGCCGGCACGTTTGCATTAATAAAGGGGATGGCAGGCAAAAACAGCCTCAGGCTCCCTTAATAAAGGGACGGCCTTTCCACTACTATAATAGTGCACGCTGGCTTACTACACTGCATAAATATCAATGGACCCAAGTGATTTTATTAACACATTCACCACTTCTACCCAGGTTACAGGTACTTGGAGCCCAGGTCAGCCATGTGTTGGAAGATATTTTCTACCATTCTACCTTCTTTTAGATTATCTTAAGTACCAAGCTACTTTGTGTTTAACTTCATGAAGGTAATTCAAGTCTCTTTTACATAAAAATAAACATTTTACATAAAAATAAAATAAAAAAAACAAAGAAGCTATTATGTATAAAACGCACGTCCAATTTCAGCATAAACATCCATAAGGATAGTATTCAAATACTTTAAAAAGGTCTCAGAAAGAACAAATATTCAATATTCCTTCATGGATGAAAGCCAAGCTCATTCTGGGAGTGAACAGATCAACCCACTGCAGGGCCGGACTGGGACTAAAAATAGGCCCAGGCATTTTAGACTGAGCAGCCCAATCACGTAACCACCAACAGGCCCCACCTCTCACAACAGTGGGCGGAGCCAAACACAGAAGCGCAATCGAGGGGCAGGGCCGGCCACTACAGCAGAGACCGTGCAGGATCTCAGGGGGGTTGTGCAGGATCTGTGGTGGGCTTTGCAGACTGCAGAGCCCCCTCAGATCCTGCAGAGCCCACCAAAGGGTATTGCACAGCACACCTGGGCTGTGCAGTATCTATGCTGGGCTCTGCCAGCACAGTCCTCTTACCTTGCTCAGCTTGACCTCTTTGGAACGCGGCCTCCTTGTCATCTTCTCTGCCCGACTGGAGCTTCGGCCAACGCCTCCCGCCTCTTCCGTCAGTGTCTCTGCCTCTTCCGTGTCTCCGCCTCTTCCGTCTCAGGGGGCACTCGACATACCCTGACCATACACATACCTTGTTCTTGCAGTCTTCTCTTCCTTAGCAGGGAGGAGGGGTGGTGATTTGCATATGAATGAGCCGCGATATTTACATATGAATGGGGCGCGGCTTATTGATATGCAAATTACCGCGGCCCATTCATATGTTAACATCTCGGCCGGTAACAGGACAATGCAGGCTGCAGGAACAGCACCAGCAAGCTCCGGAAAGAGCAAAGAGTAGAGAGAGCTGGGGGAGGAGGTGTTTTTCTGGCCTCCCCCACCAGCGCCCTCTAGTGTCTACTGTATGGTAGTGTCGGCTCTGCTCGCTACCACACAGTAGACACTGCTCTGCACAGAGCCGGCCATCGGGCATAGCGGACCGGCCCGAACACAATCAGGTTGATTGTGTTTGGCCCGGCCCACCGGGCAATTGCCCGGTTTGCCCTATGGCCAGTCCGGCCCTGACCCACTGGATGAATTGATATATCTGGCTCTGATACAAATACAGATTATGGCCAAGAGCGAAAAATCGAAATATTTAAATACAAAAAGCACTAATGTATTTGCTATTATTATTACAGGCCTTGTCTGCACTACCTCCAAGATGGCTGTAGTAATTGGTGAACTGTATGGACGTCCTCAGCCAATAAATTTTCTGGTCTAGTGGTGCACTGTTATTAATTTGTTTTCCCAGGAAAATATCAGCTAGTTTAGCTATAGCCTGTAAGTAGAGCCAATGATAATCACAATTAATTGGTTTTGATATGTGACAGCTCCATACATATTGTTTAGTGTATTGAAATGTTTCATTTTGCCCCACCGAAGCCACATGTAGTGTTAATGTTTCCTCTAACATCTGCTTTCACTGGAGCAAACTCTTCTTTGGCCCAATTGAAAAATTACAAATTAAAAGTAAACAAAATCCATTTGTATTTTTTTATGGTACTTATACATTTGACTGTCTATACTGTATTAATGAAATGGCTGATTTATTTTTTTAAATGTCCGGATTTTTTTTGGTAGTTCATCCTTGAAATATTATCTAGATTGTGGCCACAAAGAACAGGTATAAAAAATATTTTAAACAGTTTCACTAGACACAAAGGCTGCAAAGATTAAGAAGATCATAAAAACTGCAAGGGTGGGGTTTTGTCATAGCCACTGTCTGAGTACTAATACATGTGATGACATTTTTATACACACCCTATTGTGTAATAGCATAGTTGCCAAAATTTCTAAAACATTTCCAGGGACACCTTTGTTTGCTGTGCATCCAGCAAACCAATGTAGGCAGAGAATGTACTTAAATTAGGGGCTTGAGATTCATCTAAAATGATGATGAATGCCAATCCTTTGACTACATGCAAGAGGCATGTCCTTAACCTATTGTACAATTTCATGTTAAAATACTGCGTATACAGAAAGATTCATTATTAATAGGGTTGCACAGATACCAAGTACAGTGCTCGGTACAAGTACATGTACAGATACTTTTGAGCTCCAAGACTACACTAGAGAAAAATTCAAAAATTAGGAGGCAGCTGTCATTTGTAAGGAGCACGCAGAGCTCCTGGAATTTGTACATCTCTGTTTTAATGTACGATTTTGTTTTTATAAATATAAATAAAGAGATGAACAGATACCAGTTTTGCGAGTACGAGTATTGGTTCTTGCCGAGTACTTGCAAGTACGAGTACTAATACATTTTTGTTTATTGTCATGTGACAGTTTTTCTAAAACAATACATACTAATGATTTCAGGACAGTGATGGAGTGCCAGAGCCAGGTCCCAGCGGCAACCGATGCAACCCTGGTAGTTCTCATGAAAATGCTAAGTATCTGCACTGGTACTCGAAAAGTATCTGTGCATCCCTAATTATTAATTTGATCTACAGTATATATTTGTTTAGCTAGCTACAACTTTTAATCTGTACAGTCTATTTTAAGTGTGGCAACCTAACAGCTCTTGCAGAGGATACAGTGATAAACACCAAATAGGCTCACTGTTGCACAATTAGGCTTCTTTCACACAGGGTGTTCTGGGATTCCTGCCACAGGAACCTACAGATTCCTGTGGCAGGAATCCAAGGTGTCCAGTTCAGATGCGGCCGCTGTACACACTGGACACCTGCCACCTGAAGCAAGAATTTGTAGGTTATTTCAGCAGGATTGCCTGATCGCCCCGTGTGAACGAAGCTTAACAGAGTGTTAGAAAGACAACAGAAAATATTGGGGCTTTAACGGTGTTAGTAATCCACAGTTTAGAAAAACATTCTTTAAAATGTAATTACTTTATTAAATTCATGAAAAGATCCATAAAATGATTTAAAACATTGTTTGGTTCCCAGTCTATGGGATCTATATCCTGATCCTTCTAAGTCGAACCTCCTGAATCTGGTTACATCATCACATACAGTATATTGACACATAAATTATATACAAAATCACACACATATAGCTTATTCAAAGAAATATGTGTAATGGTCCAGTCCTTAATCCGTTTCGCAGTCTATGCTTCATCAGGAGGGGGAGGTACCTCCACCACCGTGAGACCCACTACCTCTGTGTTTCTTCTCGGCTGGATGCACTCCCTCTTACCTGAATCTGGTGTAAGATTAAAGGTTGGGAATGTTAGCCAAACCAAAATACAGGTCAGTCCTTACCAAAGGATAGCGCCAAGGTACAGGATGCTTGAAGGATACCCATAAAATCAGTGGCAGTCGCTTTGTCCTATCACACAGAGAACCACATCAACATCCCTAGTCAACTTTATCCACATTTTAATTAGGTACAGGGTAAATGGAATGCACTACTTTAAAAACAAACAAGCACCACATTTTTAAATCCTGGTCCTAAGTCCATTTTTTGTAACCTATTTACCAACTAAAGCACAGCTTGCTCAACCTGTAGGGCCTCATTCACACCTGTTCGTGTGACGTGCAAGCACGTAAAAACAGCCAATCCTGGGAAGGACAGGCTGCTGCGTGTGATTGTGCACAGCAGCCTGTTTTTCCCTATGGGAGGACGCAGCTGTACGGTGTCATACGGACACCCGAACTGCACATCTGTGCGGGTACGGGTGCCTGGACTTGAATCAATCCTGTCTGTGTCCAAGTGCGGACACCAGTACCCGCACGGATGACAATGTACTTCCCGTAGAGAAGAACAGACTGCTGCGAGCAATTACACGCAGCACCTGTCCCTCCCAGGATTGGCTGTTCACGGACGTGCAAGCCGCCATGCAAAGTTTGCTTGAGGATTACACACCTCTCTAATACTGTATGTATATAGTTATCTCAGAATGAGTCAATAGAGACAAAAAACAGAAATATTCTAAACAGCAACATATAGAGGAAATCACACCATAGAACAAAATAATGAACTGCATCTGAGGCCTAAAACTCAAAGTCCACACAGAAAACAGACCACTGGACAATTGCCAGTATAGACTGAGGTCAGGGGATCTGAAATGTAATCAAGCTCACAAGAATAGATAGAATATGTTGCAGCCCTAGAGATAGATTAGGCTTGGCATTAGGGTTGGGGTTTAGGGAGTTTTAGATGTTAGGATTAGCATTAGGGTTACTACACCCAGAGTGTAACAGACTATGATAGCAACACTTGCTTACACACAACTGAGCATTCAGTCAGCAGCACAGTCCTTGAAGAGATCACACCTTCAGGTCCTTCTATAAATCTCCTTTTTCCAGCCCACTTCTGTTCTTATGCACCTCCCCTCTCTCCTTTTCCTCTTCAGGTAAGATCTGCTAAGTTCCCAGATATGCACATAATCACACTCCAATTTTTAACTGGGGGCACAATCAGAGAGACTTGTTTTTCGGGGACAGCTTTCTAAAAGCTGGGACTGTCCCTGGAAACCAGGGACTTCTGGTCACCCCATTATATATAGTATTATGAGATCTAAGAAGTATAGTTTAATGCACTGAATATTTTTAAATACATTTAGTGTATGGATGGTTAAAGAGGATAGCTTTGACTTTGACATATGTGGAACTAAGAATCCATTATTCAAAGGGTCTGTCCACCCAAAACTTATACATCAGTGACATCGTTGGACTGAACTGGCTACGGGAACGTGTCCAGAGAGTATCTGTAAATGGCACCTTTTCAGACTGGGCTAGTGTAATGAGCGGTGTGCCTCAAGGATCTGTTCTGGGTCCCATACTGTTCAACCTATTTATTCATTATATCGGGGAGGGAGTAAATAGCCATGTTTCTGTGTTTGCAGACGATACAAAAATAGGGAGGGTATTAGAAACGGATTGTGACAATATAACATTACAGGAGGACATGGATAAAATAGGGGAGTGCGCAATAATATGGCAGATGAGGTTTAATGTTGATAAATGCAAAGTAATGCACTTTGGAAATAAAAATAAACAAACGGGCTATACCATCATGGGTATGCCGCTAGGGAAGTCAGAAATAGAAAAAGATTTGGGGGGTCATTGTAGACCACCAACTGAATGGTAGCTTGCAGTGCCAGGCGGCGGTACACAAAGCTAGCAGGGTTTTGTCGTGTATTAAGAAGGGGATGTATTGCAGAGACAAGTCTATAATTGGGCCATTATATAGATCGTTGGTTCAGCCACATCTGGAGTACGCGGTCCAATGGATAAAATAGGGGAGTGGGCAATACTATGGCAGATGAGGTTTAATGTTGATAAATGCAAAGTAATGCACTTTGGAAATAAAAATAAACAAACAGGCTATACAATCATGGGTATGCCGCTAGGGAAGTCAGAAATAGAAAAAGATTTGGGGGGTCATTGTAGACCACCAACTGAATGGTAGCTTGCAGTGCCAGGCGGCGGTACACAAAGCTAGCAGGGTTTTGTCCTGTATTAAGAAGGGGATGTATTGCAGAGACAAGTCTATAATTGGGCCATTATATAGATCGTTGGTTCAGCCACATCTGGAGTACGCGGTCCAGTTTTGGTCGCCGGTACTGAGAAGGGATGTCCTTGAACTGGAGAGAGTCCAGCGGAGGGCAACCAAACTAATTAGGGGAATGGAGGACCAGAGCTATGAGACAAGGCTACTGAACTTAAAAATGTTCACGCTGGAAGTAAGGAGATTAAGGGGGGATATGATTTTCATGTACAAGATGTTCAATGGTGACAGCAACATTGGCAACAAACTCTTTAAGATTAACTCCATTACAAAGACTAGAGGCCGCCACCTAAAGTTGGTGGAAAAAAAATTCCAGCACAAGGGGCGAAGGGGGTTCTTCACAGTAAGAGCGGTTAGGGTCTGGAACTCACTGCCACCGGCATTCAGCTAAGAGTGTAGAATTGTTCAAGAAACTTTAGGACGATTTCCTGAGGGACCGTAATATTCAGGGATTCAAGTATTCCTAAGAATGAGATTATGCGTGGACCTATATGGGTTGGACTCGATGGACGTATGTCTTTATTCAATCCCAAATGCTATGTAACTAGCATCTTGATTCCCTAACATTTTCCTGCTGCATGGTTGACGGTTCATATTCTTATAAGTTAATGTAGAGGGTACATTATCCTGTACAATACAGCCATATCTCTTTATCCCTGCAGGTTAATGTCAGGGACATTAATCATTAGCTAAGATTACTTCAACCGGTTAATGTGAATAGCAGGGTAATCCTAGTCATGTTAATTCATTTCACAAAGAATGGAATGTTATGTGGCATTAAAATGTATGTACATAGATTAAAAAAATATAACTTTTTATTAGTATTCCAGATAAAAAAATAAACATGATCTGCTCATAAAATGATAGGCTTTGGTATTTACAACACACAGCAGTTAGTGTAAAAATGAATGCACAACACAAATCAAAATCAGTATTAATGAACCCATATCAACAAGCTTTGCAGTTGATTTAGCTTCTTCAGGGCCGAGAAAGGTGCTATACCCTGCTCTTTACATCTAGAACAAAACACATACAACAATATAACTAATTCTTCAACAAAAAGATAAAAAGTACCAGGAATGCAACAGTCATACGAGATTATTAAGACAGATTCCATGTTGTGAAAAGTTAGAATAGCAAAATTATTCACATGATGTGCATTCTTGGAAACGAGGTTTAAAGCTCAAAGAACCATCTTCCCATGACTCCAGAGTGTGTAGGGATAAATGATTATCTTTGCTGCATTACATTTCTAGACTCCATGTTGTCTATGTAATATTATGCAGAAGTAAATGATATGACATCTAAAATGACAGGTTAAAGTTGTTCCACTATACGATCATATTTTATATGTATATTATATTAAAGAAAAAAACATAAATACTAAATGTAATTTCAAAAACAAGAGATTGAGGACACAAACACTCTGAGTGTTCCTGTTCATTCATAACTTGAGAACATTGTGTGTTTACTATATTCACAACTATGAATGAACAGGAGGTGATGTAGATCACTTCCCATTCATTCATAATTGAGAATTTAGTAACCATACTATGTCTTCAATTATCTACAAACACAGGGAGGAGAGCTCAGCCTCCTGTGATAGGCTGGGCTGTCTCCGCCCACACACCGCTCTGACGGACTATGATAGGGAGCTGAGCGGTGTGGGAGGAGAGAAGCCTGCCACTCACATCGCTCTCCTCCCGCAGCGCTGTCACATATTCTCTCCTCGCCGCTGGGACACAGAGCAGCGCCCAGTGGGGAGGAAAGAAACCATGGATGCGCCGCTGTATCGGCAGAAAAATGTAATTTAGCCATATGTTTGGGAGGCCGATATATCAGTGCATCCCTAATACATACTATTAAATACAGTTATAGACGTTCTATACATATATTATGTTAAATACATGTTCTAAATACAGTTAAAGACTTTAAAACATCTTATGTACAAAACATGTTTTAACAAAGTAATATTGTAAGGCATTTTTCTATGGTTGGATTTTATCTGTTATCTATAGGGGGTTAGCTGTTATCTTAAAGTGTTTTGCGAAATTGCTATTCTAGAAATCTTTAGTTTATCTAAACTAAAAACACTTGCTACTTATACGTGTGGAACAAATAATGCTGATTTAGGATGTATTTTGTTAAACTCAACCCAATCATTATCTTGAGGTGTAGACCTATAGTAAATAAGCTGTATGAACTAGAGTAGAGTTGAAATTGGCCTGACAAACTAAGGCCTTTCCCCACATGCGTGTGTCAAATAAATCTTTTATCTGATTTGGATCTACTCACAGACTGTTGCTACTTTGCTCTTAAAACAACACTATGATCCAGAAGAACCAGGATTCCTCAAAAAACAAACAGAAAAAACAGTTTGCATGTGGGGAGGGTACATAAGTGAAAAATACCAAAATGGGCAAGGACCATATACCATCCACACAGGAAAATGGACCCCTGTCAAAAGTACTCCAAACTAAGGATGTTCTTACCCAAAGCTATGATAGAAGGAGCACTATGGCACATGGTCCTTCCTCAAACTCCCTCCCCCCACCTTCTCATTAAACCCGGATGCAAGGCATGCTCCAAAGGGAAATGCACATGTGTGCCAATGCCGGCATTGTGATGCCACCTGTGGTGTTAACTCTTAATATATGTGCCTATGAAAAGGTGCCCACGCGTGTGCAGTGAGGCCAGGGACACCGGACAAGCCCCGCCACACACAAACTCCAACCACATGATCAATGGAATGTTGTGAAAACCAAAGCCCATGATGTATGAGCAAATCATGTTTTTTTATTATCTTGAATACTAATAAAAAGTTAGCTTTTTTAAATCTTTACCTATATGTTTCCAATCTGTAATGCCACAATTAAAGTCCAAGTTTTCTCCATGTACATGTAATCCTAGTCATTCATTGTTTCACAAATTTCACCATTTACATTTTACTATATTTCTAAATGTCCCCTTTGGTATAACAGCACTGCATTAACAGTACAAGGATTCCCTCCACAACCTTCTAAAGCTCTAAAAATAATAGCTGTTGTATTACATTTATTTAACAACTAGAGCAATTAATTTTAGTTCATGATGGCTAAACATTTATCTAATTTCCCTTTTCATTCAATTGGAAACTACTTTGTTTGCTGTTCCAGATGTATGACTGCTACTATCTAACTTTGTTTGTATTGGTGCTTTCAGGTGTATATCTTCCTTGTCTCCTTGAACGATATATGCTATATTTAGGATTTGTATACCTGTCTTCCATCTTATATAGTAGTTGGATAGCACCTGTTGCTTATAGTGTATACAAAATACAGTGAGAATGACTCAATAAAAACATGGACATTTTTGCTAAAATGTAGATATGCAGTAAATTATTAAATGTTATAAATGTGCAGAAAAAGAAATATAAGGATGTAGTATTTTCTTAATTCCCCTTTCGAGTTCTTGTGATTCTGTAGGAGGCAGAATGCTGTAGTCCAGCCTGTCTGATTGCACCTGTTGGTGTTCTCTAAGCACTCTGTACTGTAATTTAGTCATTTTCTGTTTGAACTTGCTCCAGCAGGGTGTGCTGGAGGTGACATTCCATGTTATGAATGTTTTACAACTCAATCAGCAGGCTTTGGGGCCTGGTGACCTAGCTGGGAAGGTATTAAGCATTTGAGACACTTCCTGGTACATAACCTTACTTTCTGGGCTATTGCATAGTGAGGATACTACTGTAGCAGTTATCTTTCCCTCAGGCCTTTGGGCTGAGGGATGGAAGTGTTGCAAGGATCTCACCTCCTGGGAGGAACCCTTAGAAGAAGCTGGCTGTCAGGAATGCTCTATTTTGGCCTTGAGAGAGCAAACTGCACCTGTCCTTCACAAGACTGTTGGCATGTGACAGGTTGAGCGGAAAGTAAACACAGGAGCCTTTCTGTGCTGTGACCGGCCTTGGAGCAGAAAGAACGAGATCCAACTAAAACCTCAATCGTCAAGGAGCCATGTTCTATGTTTAAGTGTCCAGTTAGCAAAGCTGTCGAGCCAAAGTGGCAGTTAGAGGGTTTATACAAAACTTTGAATACTTATGGGGGGTTTACAATAGTCAGCTATTCATTTATGTAAACCTTTGTCCCAAAAGCAAAACACTCACTGGCGGAGTTATTCATATTTAAATAGTGCCACCCATTCATATGTAAATATCACAGTCGAGTCTGTACAGTGGGGGACCAGTAGACCCTTTATTAATTTTGGTTGCCCCTGTCTGCCTGGCATCGCACCCCTGTACTGTGCGTCATACCCCTGTACTGTGCGTCATACCCCTGTACTGTGCGTCATACCCCTGTACTGTGCGCCCCACCCCTGTACTGTGCGCCCCACCCCTGTACTGTGCTCCCCACCTTCTTCATTATGGGTGTCAAGCAATGCATTATATTTTTAAGTAGGGATGCACCAGTGCCAATACTGGGCATTTTCACGAGTACTCCTACTCGTGAAAATGCCCCGATACTAAACGCAGATACCGGTGTTCTGTCGAGAACGCCGGTGTAGTCGAATTTGCCGACCTCGGCATCTGCACTTGCGCACAGACCAGTATTATCGAGGAAACCGGGATTTATTCACAAAGTATCTCGTTAAAATCGTTAATTGTGACTGATAATAATATTCCATCCGTCATTTACTGCCATCCATCATTTACTGCCATCCATCATTTACTGCCATCCATCATTTACTGCCATAGATGGTATATTATTAACGGTCACAATTAACCATTACAAACGAATACTTTGTAAATAAATGGCGGTTTTCTCGGTAATCCCGGCTGTACGCAAGCGCAGATACTGGGTCAGCGTTCTCGACAGAACACTGCACTAGAATTTTAAACAAGCGGCTGCCTGAGGTCCCGTGCTTGCTGGGCACCTCAGCAGCCTTCCTGTTAACATGCGGTGCCATGGCGGTTGGGGGGGGGGCCTTCATGGTTTCTTGCACCGGGGGCCCTGAAGGTTCTAGTTACGCCTCTGAAAACAATGGTTGCTGTAACTGATTAAAAAGCAATAGCTGGAGTTTGGCTTTAATTTATTAGTCCACCTGAATCTGTTAGTGCATCTAACACTACCCCTTCACAGGTTTTCAATGCTGCTGTCCAAGGGTGGCTTTATTGCTCCTCTATAGAATGAAGCCACCTTAAGACAGGAAGTGTGTTACCAGGTGAGAAAAAAATAAAATTGAAAACGAATGCAACCACCAAGTGACTTGTGCCCATCTTCCTTCCATCCTGAGACAAGAATAATTTTCTGAGATGAATGTGACTAGGGTCTTATTGACAAATAAGTGGGCTTAGGACATGTGCAATGAAGCTGCAGTATTTGTCAGCTGAAGATCAACATTTATGAAGATCAGTCAGAATAGCGCTACACAAAGATACCAAAAACAATAGTACACTCTAAGGTAAACACACATAAAGAAGTGCGCAAGTAAACAATGAGTTTTTGCAGACAGATGCACAATGTGTGTTTATAACTTTGTCATAGCAACAGTTTTGCAACAATACGCTACATAGAGACCATTAAATACATGAATTAAATGAGTACAAGTAAACAGAACACTTGAAAAGGATAGAAAATATTAACAAATATAGTCTTCTGTCAAACACTTGATAAATTAAAGTTATAATTAACGTTAAAGCTATAATTCACAGTACCAGGTATTCCTTTAAGTATGTTCGGGGGAAAATTTCAACTAAAATTAAGTTCACCGTTACATGCATATTTCTCCATGTTTTTCCCTTCAGAAAACCCATGAGTATAGAATAATACCTGTTGATTCTTCCTGAAATCCAGTGAGCTGGTAAATGACTGCCTTTGCTGCACTGAAATCAAGGTATTTTTATCAGCCCTACCCAGTTTACAGTCTATAAACTACAGAACACATCCCCTTAATTTTATGGAGAAGGTTAGCTGTAGTCCAAACTCCCTGCCCTAGGGTGACAATGCTGTTCCTTAATAGATACAGTATGGTAAGTGACCGTGGTCACCCGAGGATAGAAAATGTATTACAGGCGGTGAGAAAAATGTACCTTATTTGTGTATCACTCGGCTGTAGATCAGCAAATCATCTCTGAATTGGTGCTGATCAGGGCAGCCATCAGGGGGGTATGGCCGATACTCATGTAAGGGGCCCGGGCAACCTGGGGGGGGCACCCAGGTCCCTTACATGACTATCGGCCGACGGTGAAGGGCGAGGAGGCCTGGCCTAGCAGCGCAGGGCCCCAGCATTGCCGCTCCCGCGGCTTTGAGACATTGCCGCTCCCGCGGCTTTGAGGGCTTTGTGTCCAGCGCATCACTAAGCCCGGCGTCCAGTGGCGCGGTGGGGGGGGGGGGCAGCCTAAAGCCGTGTAAGGGGCCCCAAAATTTCTGATGGCTGCCCTGGTGCTGATACTGTCCTTCCTTCTGGAGGGTGGCTACTTTTGTCCCCTATGGTCCCTTTGTGTGTTGTCAAGTAGTCACCACTCCAAACTCGCTCCCTGTGTGGTTTAGCAGCCACGCGTTCACAGTCCAGCATCTGACTTTGTGTTGGAACATGGGTGGTGTCTATGAGGGCATGGAGCCCCTTTGGATACTACCACAGCTCTCTTGGGTGTGAGGAGGCCCGATGTAGCAGGGATCAAGGAAAATTGTAGGTGTAATGGAAGGGTAGGCAAGATATGTAGTAAATATACAGTTTATATATAATAGGAACAAAAATATATAATGGGATGGTTAATATAACATCATTTTTAGATACAGGACAGGTGGGAAAGGAAGTGTTGGGGCTCTACTACAGTTACAAGGTTGAGGGTCTCCCGAAAAATGCAGGTGATGTAAAAATTCTGTGAAACACATAGGTGTTTCTTGACTCATTGGAAACACCACCAATAGCAATTAATATTGTAATATGTTGGGGATATTGAGCACAAAGGTGAGCACTAAGAGATCACTCTTGAAGCTGTTCTTTACATAAAAAGAAAACTCTTTATTCACACAAAGGCCGACAATCTGTGTATTTCAAATAATAATCTTTTCTTCAGCATAAAGAAACATAAAGTCCTTTTGTCTTTCAGCAAAATTACATATCTCACCAGTTTTAGGTTGTCAGGTACACTCACAGTGTCCCAGTTCCAGGACTCTTAATGTATTTCTCCTGAGTATCACTTAGTAGCTTTTCTCTGTTTCAAGCGGCTCACCACACACCTGTGTGCTACTGACTTCTCTCGGTCTGTCCAACAGGTCCCTGGGGCGCCACTGACCCTCTCGACCACTCCTAGCCTCCCCCTGGCTGTTCCACACTAGAGTCTGCTTGCAACCGTGTATCTCCTGCACACTCACAACTCCTCTGGCTCTGGTCCAGACTCTTAGCCCTGGTTCACACCTAGGCGGCACTGTTTTTGTGCATTTATACGCGTGTTAGCAGCATGCAGTTATTTGCGAGTCGTGCACATTTATATGCGCTTTTTAACATGCCTACATGAAGACGTGCGTTTTGATTGGTAGCTCATAAACCATTGTGGACAATGGAAGAACGCGCGTATAAAAAACGCTCACGAAAATGTGCAACATGCTTCTGTTGCGCGTTTTTGGCATTTCCAATTAAGTCTATGGGGAGGAAAATCATGTTATAATGCCCAAAGAAGCTCCTGCATGTTTTCAGGCATCTGGCGTTTTTCTGCTAGGCATTTTTCTGCTCAGGTGAGAACCAGGGCCATTGAAAATCATGGGATTTCTTGTGTTGGGCAGTTCAAAGCGCTTTTCGAACTGCTCAAAAATGCCTAGGTGTGAACTAGGGTTAATAAGGCTGCTCTTCGCCACCTGATCAGCCTAGACAGATCATTGGTAACACCTGGCACCAGGTCACTAGGCGACATTAGGCCTCTACAAGACCCCTCATGTCTCTATAAAGAGGACCTGTCACTGTACCTGTCCTATTACATAGGGGACTTGTTAGCCCCTTATGTGATAGCAATAAAGTTAAGAGTAAAAAAAACACACACAAAATAAAAAAAAAACACAAAAACATTTTTTTAAAATACCTTACCCCCATGTACATGCACATACAAAAAAGCAAGCCCGCATAGGGTGTGCCTACATGCAAAAACGACAGAATGTGAACGTCAGAATGCTAAAAATTATTCTAGGGCCATCAATCACTGTTAACACTTAATTGATGAGAGGTAATCGCTTTTAAAATGTCACCTATGGACACTTTTGAGTATGGTAGTTTTTTTGAGACTTCACGGGCGCACGCAATTTTAGTGCTTGACATGTTTGATATCTATTTACCTGATGTGATCAAATAAATGTATCAGAAAACATTTTGGACAATTGTATGAAGAAAGATTATTTAATTGCAATGTTTCATAACATAACTCAGAAAGCTCGGTCTGTCCCCCCAAAAAATGATATAAAATTAATTTAAGCACAGTAGCATGACTGAATAAATGTAAAAGTACCTTAGCGCTGAATACTGAAGAATGGCCTGAACAGGAAGGAGGTTTAACATTCTGGTCTTCAAGTGGTTCAAACCCTATCTAAATTTAACCCTTTCAGTAAATGTGTCCAATGTCATGATCTACAAGCCCTTTCGTTTCAAAGCTTTTTCCTATGATCCTTGCCTCTCTTTTCACAACTTACCCTTCCTGTTCCTTGAAATACAAAATCCATAGTTACTACTCCATGTGCTGTCAAGAAATGTTTGGAGATGTTTGAGAGGTGATCACTATTAGCATATCCACGTACACACCACCTCATCTATGCCCATAGCCCTCAGCTTGTGTAGCAAGCGTTTGTGTGGTACTATAATCTTGTAAATGTTCAAGAGTTTTCAAGGCCTGAGTTGCACACTCCATGTATTGTATATTGCATCCCTGACTTGATTAAATAAGCAACACATCGGGTTGCAATTGATCAACTCCTTGATGGCAAACTTCTTGTACAAAAGAGGTGTACTAGATGAATACAACTCAGACAGTAGTATAGGGTGTGCTGCTTCCAAGTCCTGAATTAGGTCACCTTAATTAAAAATTAGGTGCTAAATGCTAGTAGGGACCTCATTCTATGCACCACAGACTGTACAAATGTAAAGGAAAAGACTGTCTGCACAAAATTCAACATACTGCTTAACATACCTACTCCTATTTAAAACAATAATTTTACTTTCAGGATATTGTATTTTCTATCTGCAGTGTAGTTAAATTGACATAACCCCTCACCTTTACACCTATACTTAATTGATTTATTATTGGTGAGATGATTGTCAACCAGAAGGTCATCCATAGGTTTTGAATCCACAATATTACACGCCCTTTGCAATATCCAAATGGGATAACACCTGGCAGGCACTGTGTCCTCCAGTCTCCCAATCCCCCAAGAATGGTATTCCTTTTAGCACAAATACATTTACCAATGGGAATCAATTTGATTGTGTGCATTTGGTGACAGCTATCTGCTCTCAGACTGGCATTGCCAGAGCATGGTTTACAGTAGGGATGTGTAAGAATTTGTTTCTGATCATTTTAAATGGTCAATCTGTTACGAGAATTAGCTGCAAAGACTACATGCATTGGAATTCAGATATATAAGAAAATTGTACCTTCTCAATAACTCCTTTCCATATGACCAAAAGGTCATTGATGTAAGGACCATGTCAAGAGCCGCCATTAACCCCGCGCAGCTACCCCAGAGCCACCATTAACCCCGCACAGCTACCCCAGAGCCGCCATTAACCCCAAACAGATACCCCAGAGTCGCCATAAACCCCACACAGCTACTCCTACCTTGAATGTGAAGCGATTACTCCAGCCTCAAGCGCTTCAGGGTCTCTCTCAAGCTGCTGCTTTCAGTCAGGGGCCACAGTCAGACACTGCATGCAACTCGGTCTCCTGCGCTCAAAATGATTCAGTGCACATGTTTGTGCTGCTCCTGCACACCAGGGGTCCTACCGGGCAGTGGGACCAAAGCTGCCTGCCCCAAATTCAGCCTGCAAGCCCCCCATCTGCCAGTGCAGGCACGGAATAAAACAGACCCAGCCGGGCTCCCAATGTAAATTAGCTCCTCCCTCTCATTGCACTGCTCAGAGGCAGAGCAGACAGAACTAAACGAGCGTCGGTCTGTCAGGCACTAGTGCAGTATGCCTCAGCCTGCTCCAATGACAGGCGCTCGTTTACATCTGTCTGCTCTGCCTATGAGCAGAACAATGAGAGGGAGGAGCTACAGAAACATGTGCAGCGGCCTGTCCCAGCAAAGTATTTCATCAAAACGTTTGCCCAAACACTTCAGTCATCATGTTTCCAAACAGCTGACTCCAACTCTCCTAACTCAGCTTCCCTGAACTTCCTGTCCAGTACACTATCACAAGGAAGAGCACAGTCTCCAGCATCTCTCCATCCACTAGCTTGTAAAAGAGAGGAAGGAGGAGGGGGAGGAGGGAGAGGTTTGAATTGATGTGTCTGTGTGTTTGTGGAGACACACACAGCTTAATATCACACAAAAGGGTGGCTCCATAGGACCCTGCGGGGAAGGAGCCACCCTAAAATAGGATATAAGAACCAGTGTTCAGGGACCAGCTGATTCTGCAGGAAACTAACATTTTTATACATCAAGGAGCAGCATCCATTGTTAGTGATTGAATAAGTGTTTGAAATAGCTTTAAACCCCCTTTGACTTCAATATCACTTTAAATGATTATACTTTAATATGCCCCATGAACTCAAAAAAACACAGGTAGTTAAAGCGGAACTCGGCATGATCTTGGTTTTTTTGCAGCGTATACAATTTGTTCTCTGATTGGATAAGGTGGAGAATGCAAAGTAATTTGCCCCTCCTCTCCACCTTGTCCAATCAGAGAATGCCTTGTATTCATTAACAGGGCCGGCCTTAGGCCTTTAGGCGCCCTGTGCGAGAAAGCTCCACAGCGCCCGTCAGTGACCCCACCCCTCAGTAACCACACCCCTAAGTGGCCACACCCATTTCCCCCCAATATCCGCACCATTTAAAGACTCCCATTTTGTTAAGCCCCAAAGAAACATATTAAAAAGTATGATAAAAATAAAACTTGTACTCAAAGCTATTAAACTTGTAGGCACAATATAAGTATTCTTATTACATAAAACAACAGAAGACAAACATAGTTACATAGTATTTGAGGTTGAATAAAGACACATGTCCATCAAGTTCAACCTTTGTGTGTATGTGTGTGACTGTGCATGTGTATGTGTGTATACGAGTCCCCATGTGATCCTGTTTTTAAGAGCACCTGTATCCCTGTATGTTGCGGTCTCTGAGGAAGGTATCTAGATGCCATTTTTAATTATTCAATACTCTCAGCTGATACCACTGCTTGTGACAGTGAGTTCCAGACTTTAACCGCTCTAACTGAAAAAAAGCCCTTACGCCCCTTGTTATTAAATCTTTTCTCCACCAATTTTTGATGATGGCCTCTAGTCTTTGTTATGGAGTTTACAGTAAAACATAGTTACATAGTTAGTCAGGTTGAACAAAGACACAAGTCCATCGAGTTCAACCTATAGAGAAAAAAAAAAAAAAAGCCTAAACAGAACACTATGCCCACAATTACCCCCTGTTGATCCAGAGGAAGGCAAAAAAAAACTCTATAACAAGTGGTAAACAATAAATGTCAAACTAAAATCGAGTCTAGAAAAATAAAGTATCAGGATTTCATGCGACCCCTTTTTTCAAGTAAGTGCATCTAGAAAAGTAAAAATAAAAAACAGAACACAAAACACAGACTACATGTTTAATTGATGAATTACTATTTGCCCGAATATACGAAAAATTCATTCGGGCACATAATAATTTGTTTGAGAATGTGTGGCGGCCATGTTGGCCACCGGCGCGTTCTGCGAATGCGTGCCACCATCTTGGAGGCGGGGAGTATGATGTCACATGACGCCATGCGTGCGTGGCATCAGGTGACGTCACACACCAATATAGGCGCCACCATCTTGGTGTATACCTAGATATATACCAAGCTGGCGGCGCCCAACACGTGTGGTGTTATATAACGCCAGAACACGCCAATGGCTGAATCCAAAATGGCATAAAAATTTGTTTTGTTTGATGAAACGAATGAGGAGGGAGTGCTGTCATGTCGAATGGCCAGCGATGAGGAGGAGAGAAGCCGCACCGAGGACGAGCTGTGTCGGCCGCCCTGTTCATTAAACAAAAAATACACGGCGTTCTCTAAATGGTGGGGGTGCCGCCGAGTGAGTGACCCCCTGTTTTTAGTGTGCAGAGACAATGTAGTGCAAACTACTACAGTGATTTCCAGTATCTCCAGAGGCCCTATGGATATCAGCGATGGATACTCACTTTGAGCCAAGCTGGACCAATGTCATTTTCCAAAAAAATCTTGCAGTTCCGCTTAAAAAGAAAGTATATATATATATATATATATCATACAGCATTAAAAAAACGTTTGTTTGTTTTTGTTTGTTTTTTTGGATACAGCAGGAAATATGTAAAACACATTTTGTTTTTTTCTGCTGTCTCTAACCCACTTGTGAGATTCCCTTTACTTCCTGCCATGGAGAAGCATCAGGAGAGCAAATCTCTCCAAAGTGAGGGGAAATCCCCTTACACAGTTGTCACCAGGGCCAGTGTGCCCATTTTTCTTCACCTTCTGATCCAGTGACAATTTGAGACATTTGGAATTCCTGGTATTTTCTTATCAGGATAAATAAAGGATAAAGATCAAGATAAATAAAGAGGGTAAATCTCCCCAACATGGACAGCAAAAAAACCTGACAGGGATTATAAGCCTTCCATATTCTAGCCACAACAAACATAAAAATGTTTTCGCTTTAGATAGACTTTTTAAATTCTGCAGCAGACACAACCTTCACTTACAATTTTCTAGAATCTGCTTGAAACAAAGTATTTTCACACTGTAGTCAAAGGGAGTTGCACTAAAACCTCAACAGAAATTATTAATATAAAGACCAATTGTGACATTTGAGGAAGAACTTTTTTTTTAGGTTGTTCACACATATTCTGCTGATTCTTTGCTTTTGTAATAGGAACAAAACAACCAAATATACATCCACCATGAACAGTGGGACACACCTAGTTTTGACTAAACTTAAAACAAATAGTTTATAGCTGATAAATTGTTCAACTGCAAACTTCTAAATTATAATGTTTTTTTCAAAATGAAATATTGCTGGTGTCAAAAGTTCAACATAACCACATTATAAGAACATACACTCATGAAAATATAATATGGAAAAAAAATTGTATCTGCAGTACGGACTTCTGAAGGAGGGGAAGTTCTGTAAAGCAAACAATAAGGAAAAAAAATATTATTTCTTAATTTTTTTTACAAAGTACAATTCCAGTCGCTTTTTGTTTTTAAACTAAGTTGTCAATGGTTGGAACCTCTATTGGGTTTATATTGCTGGTTGTGCTAGGAGGAACGCTCCAAAAGCAGAATGTATAAAGTCCAGATTCACTTTATTCAGACTTTTATGTCATAAAAATCCAACACATTTTTGGGGGTAAAAAGGGTCCCCCTTCATCAGGGCTTGGTTTTTGTATGCATGTTAAATTTAATCAGCATCTGGAGCAATTATCTGACTAATTACCCCTCAGGATTTCTCCGATTTGATCACTCTAGTACACAATTTCCCACCCAAACGTGTTGTATGTTTATGACAAAAAAATCTGAATAAAAATTAATCTGGACTTTATATGTTCTGCTTTTGGTGCTTTCCTCCTGGGAAATCCAGTCCCTATTCAGGCAAAAGGCAACCTTTAGTAAACAGAAATCTGCGCTAATGGAAAAGCATCAATTCATTAATCTATTAATTGGCAATGAAACTAAACAAAAAACAAATTATCCAAAAAAAACTAATTATCCAAAAAATCAGTTAATATTTATAATATCTATAATATAAGACCAAAAAGAAGCTAAGAGCTGCTGAACTAAGGCAATAAGCCCTATGAGTTGAAAAGATGTAGAGTACAGCGCTAGCAGCCTCTCAGTCATAAATCCGAATAAATATAATAGGTATAGTAACAGTAATGAGTGAAAATGCATTCACAAAGGGAATAAAATTGTGTGTATCAAACACATTTAGGTGAATAAAGTGTGAATTTAAGTGCCAATGGGTGACAACCAAGGAAAAATTAGTAGATTGTGTTAGATTGAGTGCTAATAATCAAAAAATGTATGAAACCACTCTCCAAGAAAGGTAACATATATTAAATTGAATGATAATAAGTGAAAACACTCTCCTAAAAAAACTCTGTGTCAGAACATATTGTTGTCCTAACAACAAAGTGCTGCGCAAACTATATCAGTGAAGCAATGTTGCAAAACCATAGGTGAAAACAGTGTTGCAAAAAACCACATTAATCACAAAATAGCAACATAGCATATACAATGTGTAAAACACAAGTGATAAGGAAGATGTGTTTCCTTTAGATCTCTCTTAACTGGCCAGAAAGAACCAAAGGTAAATCTTCTATCTAAATGAGGCTTATGAAAATAAAGAATATATAAAGATGAATCCCCAAAGGAAGTCCGTGATCTTTCAGTCTTTTTCCTTCTCAAATGAAATCAAAAATAAACCCACGAAAAAAATGAAAAAACACCCAACACTAAAAAGATTGTATACAATGTCTTTTTCTTCCAAAAATACACCCAAACAGTGAAATCGAGTAAGTATTTCAATTGTGTGAAGTGTCCAATGAAAATCCAAAGAAGTCCCCTCAAGGGTATGCACTCACCAGAAATCTGATGTTAAAAGCTGTTTGTATAGTCAGGTAGAAACCGGAGTAGTACGTCCTCTCATCAATACCGCTCAGTGGGATCTCGGAGTCCAAGATGAAAAAAACAGATTCTTTTTGAAGCCCGTGGACGTGCATCTCAACAAACTTCCCCCTGTGAACAAAAAAAGTGAACCGTGAAATCACAGCACACAAAAACGTGCACAAGGGTGCAAGGTCCTTCCGAAGAAGGGACCCATTTCCCGACCCCCAGGGGCGCAAGGCTCCTGACAGGGGTTGAGATACTATGGTCCACCAACCCGAAGGCCGGTGGACCTTTCCTCTGGGGACCTGCCGAAACAGGTCCCCCATAGTACTTGGCAAGTGGGCTCTCCCGAAGAGAGACCCACTTCCTGGGTGGAAGGAGGCAGAGAACCCCGTAAGAGGCACAGAACCTCCTCCCTACATCAGGAATAGGCCCCGAAGGAACCTGCACCTTCCGCAATCTGTGGGTTTCAATCAAAAAATCAATCGTGCATCGTGCATAGAGTGCAATAAATAATACTAAAGTGTCAGTGCACCACGCTGACAGGCCTTAGGGGCCGGAGTGCAAAAATATTGCCCCGGACTAGCCATAAGGCCTGTCCAAGAGGCGTTGTGCAGAAAAAGCAAGGTGGTGTGTGACCAAGTGCACAGTGAGTCAAGTGGGGTCCCATACCCATGTGACTTTCTGCGCACCCCTGGGACGCCACCCCCAGGGGGCACAACATCACGGGCTTCTGCCGCCCCCGAACCCTCGAGCCAGACCAAGCTTCGCATCCGTTCAGTCAGAAAGCCATGTACTGAGCGGTTCCCCTCTCACAGGAAGCCGCCCCACACGCTCTTTCACTCCAGCGAGTACTAAGTAACCATCCCCCGCAAGGACGGTTCTTTTCCCCACCGAAAACTGATAAGAACAGATATACCACTTGATCTTAGCCAAAAGGCCGAGAAGCTCTATGTCCACTCTAAGTGGAAGCTAAATAAATACTTTGGTGACTGAAGTTTCACTTTACTGCAATGGATCTGGCCAATTGTGCAAGTCTATTTACTTTTTTTGAAGTTTATAAATTGATATTTTGTAATACTTTTATTACTCATAAATAATCTTTAGTTTGAAGATAACCAAGGGGCCTAGTCACACTTGTCCAATTTAAAATAGCGTAACTCATACATTTTGTTGCACAACTCCATAGCACACTCCATTCCCTTAGCCTGCTAAGTTATATTATCTTCTTTACTATTTTCAAAACAAAAATTTGAACACTAAACTTTGCATTACGAAACCCAAATGTCATCTTCATGTTAACAAATCAGAGTGACACTGTACTCCTCTGGAAAGCGGAAGCAACTGTAATAAACGCATATATTTTTAACACAGTTTAGAAGATGTTTCTGTGACCCGGCAATGATTGAAAGTTTTTTTCGTAGGAAGGAAAGCAGAGTTTTTACCATGCATTGTTTCATCAACCAAATTGAGAAAGTGATTTCATCAGGTCTAGGCAGCTCCTTGTTAGGAAAATAATAAAATATCTGCTGCTCTGGTGATGCTGAGGTTTCACCCAGCAAATGGAAATTTTCAAAGTTCCACTTAGCAGTTCACCAAATGCAAAGCGTGGGGGGCCCCTTTGAGGCAGCAGCTGCAGTACAATCAGACATACACAGGAGGGGAGA
>NW_017306703.1:224187-229092 GCF_000935625.1 Nanorana parkeri
GATCAGGAGTTCACTTTTAGTCACATTAATTTTGTAGCCTGTGAAGGCCAAATTTTTTCAAGATTGACAAGATTAAGGGTATATCCTCACCCAGTCTTGAGGTAAAAATTAGGAGGTCATCAGCAAAAAGAGCCGCTCTTATTTCCTCCTTGCCCACCCTGATACCATGGAGTTCAGCCGTAGCAAGTAGCCATCTCGACAGGGGTTCAATGGCTATGTTAAACAATAAGGGCGATAGGGGGCAACCCTGTCTGGTACCTTGCCGTAATGTAATCGGCGGGGATAAAAAGCCCGTGGTGTGGATTCGTGCTATGGGGGAGTCGTACATTGCTTGTATAAGTTGTTTAAAAGGGCCCTCGAATCCCATTTTGGATAGTATGAGGAAAAGCCAGTCATGTTTGACATAGTCAAACGCTTTTTCCGCATCTAATGTTAGTATGGCTTGTCCTTTCTCCGGTTCCTTCTGGCATTGTTCTAATACTGCCAGTACTTTCCTAATGTTCATCACTGCCGCTCTACCCCTCGTGAATCCCACTTGTGTAGGGTGAAGAAGATGTGGCATGATGGAAGCCAATCTGTTCGCTAGTATTTTGGAGAGTATTTTAGAGTCCACATTTAACAACGATATAGGTCGGTAGGATTCAGGTAGTTGGGGATCTTTGTGTGGCTTCAGGAGGACTTTTATATAAGCTTCCTTGCCTGTGGGTAGGTAAGTCCCTGTTGACCACATGTGGGCGAGAACCTTATGAAGTGTGGAGGACAGTGGGGTTTTTAGGAATTTATAGAATTCTGCAGTGTATCCATCTGGTCCCGGGGCTTTACCATTACTTAAGGAGGATATAGTCTGTATCAATTCTGTTTCAGATATGCCTGCATTCAGGGATTCTAATTGGGATTCAGACAGGGTGGGGATGGGAAAGGTATCAAAGGGGAAGGTGGAATGGTCAGTTGGCATTGAATGGGTGGTGTACAGGGTCTTGTAGTATGAATGCAATACAGCATTTATTTGTTTCGGGTCAGTGACTCCATGACCTTGGGGGGATTTCAAGCATTTAATCGGACAGGGAAGTTGACGTGGTCGAATTAGATTGGCCAGTAACTTACCGCACTTATTGCCCATTTTATGAAATTTTAGTTCCCAGATGGACTTGGTATATAACTCATATTGATGTAATAAGGTTTCATATTCTCCCTTAGCCTTGGCCCAGGAAGACATGAGATTGCGTGTGGGATTGGACTTAAAAGCGGAATAGGCCTGGCGTAGATTGGAACTAGCCTTGCGATGGGACGCAGTCGCTTGTTTTCTTTTTGCTCCTACATATGCAATCAGGCGTCCCCTCATATAGGCTTTACCAGCTTCCCAAAATAGGGAAGGGGAAGTGCCTGGCAAATCATTTGTAACTGAGTAGTCGTGCCACGCAGTCAGCAATTCCTCTCTAAATTTTAGATCTTCCAGAAGGTGGGAGGGAAAACGCCATATGCGGGCGTCACCTTTTGGGAGACGTTTGTGTAAATGCAACGCCACTGGAGCGTGATCTGATATAACCAAATCATGTATGAGCGCCTGGTGTGCAAAGGAGAGCAACGACTGAGAGCATAGGAGATAATCCAAGCGAGACAGAGAAGCGTGTACTCTCGAACAATGGGTATATTCTCTGCCCTCTGGATTTTGTAACCGCCATATGTCAAAAACATTGAGAGCTGATTGGAGTTGAGCCAGATGTGAGGGCGAGGATGGGATCGACCCCCTCTGTAAGATTTTGGTTGAGATCCGATCCTCGGCCTCAGACAGTACCGTATTCATGTCACCTCCTATCACCTTGTTCGCCACCGCATCCTCCATGATCCATGAGGTTAAAGTGTTGACAACTAAAGTGTTGTAACAAGATGGCCACTCCCACCTTCCGGCCTTTTGAAGGGGAACCAATGACCTCCCCTACCCAGTATTTACGTAAGCGGTGTAGATCCGTCTGATGCAAGTGGGTTTCTTGCAATAAGGCCACGTGAGTTTTTAATTTGGCAAGGTGTCGTAATATTCTGGATCGTTTCTGGGGTGAACGCAGTCCCTTCACATTCCATGTGACTACATTAATCGTATTGGACATTGCCATAAGATATGTGATTGAAGGTGGGTATGTGGCTACCTTGCACAGGATTCCCTGTGGACCAAGATGTACTATATCGACATTGTGAGTTCCCCAAAACTGGGAGCAACCTGCAGCTAGAAGGAGAGTAAGCTATCGCCTTCTGTATTAGCAAGGTTAAAAGATTACATGGACACTGTACTAAATAAAACTGTGTTATACAAGCATGCATTAGAACATAAATTGTGGACATGAGTATATGTAGCAAAAGGAAACGGACAAAAAATAAAAATAAAGGTAGAAAAAAACACAATACAAGCACGAGCACCTTCCCTCCCATGGATGATCCACCCGGGTCACGCAGTCTCGGACCAGGGTGTCTCAGCCCACTGGAGTGAAGAACCTGAGAGAAACAAAAACTAGTCATAAGACTCCCTTTTTCCCCACAGTGCATATCCGGATCAAAAATAGCAATGTGCACGAGACTCAAGACCGTAAAGACCAACATGGCCAGAGCTATAAAGCCCTCGGTAACCCATCAAAAGTTGAGAGAACAAAAATCTAAGTTATCAAACCAGAAGGAAACCAGCGATCATAGTTACGTGGTGGGTCATGTCGAGTGCCACGATCGATACCATCAGTACGATATGGTGTAAAACAAATACTCCGACCTTATGGTTCCCAAAAGCAGTTAAATCACTACTTTGATGGTGAAGAAAAACGTGAAACTATTTTGCGATTGTAAGCTGTTGTATCTCAGGTAAGTTGACGTGTAGATAAACCGCCATCGTCGGCAAAGGGGCCTCCCGTCGTGTAGCTCCTGGTCCCTCGATCACTTAAGAGCTCCTCACATATGTGGCTTGCTCTGTAGGCGCCGGAACCAGAAGTCTCCGATTCCTGATTGTTAAAGTAGCATTAAACTCTCAAACTTTTTTCATTTATGAATCCAGCTCAAACAAATATTAATTGTCCATCAAATTATTTCTTTATATCTTTGCCCAAACAGGTGGCTTAACTCTCTCCAAAGATCAGAAGGGACAGAACAGTCTCCAGCAGCTCTCCATCTCCTAGTTTGGAGAAGGGAGAATCAAGGAGTAGGGAGGAGGGTAGTAGATTGCTGATTGCCTTGCTGTGTCTGTCTGTTTGTGAAGACACACGCAGATAACTAGAAAGCACAAGGGTGGTTCTATAGGACCCTGCAAGGCGAAAGAGCCACCCTAAGGTCAGGTGCAAGGCTTTGCCCAATCGCATTGCGGGGCGTTCAGTGTGCGAACAGCCCACCGAACACCCTGATAGTTTGTGTGTTCAGCGAACATCAAGCCCAACCCTAATTATTATCTCTGACCTTCAAATACCGTCTGTTCACTGATCTGATGTATCCTGTTGTCTACTGTAACTACTGTAACTAACCTGCTGCAAGTAATAAAGCAATCATGGATGAAAAGGTATTTGGTGAGTTCAGCTATCTGATAAGGATTGTCTGCAGTGATTATATCTGCTTATACAGGCCAGGCATAGAGGTCTCAGCAAGGCATAAATCGGCGTCAGAATAGTTGTGGTTCCTTTGCATCAGGTATCCAACTAGGGTTGTCATCCGTCCGGACAGTCCGGTTTTGGAGTCTTGTGTCCAGGTGTCCAACCAGAGGACCCCCGGACAGAAGACACTTGGTGCCGACACCAGCACTTTTAATTTTGTGACAGATGCGGCTGCTGAGGTCCCCAGGAAGCGCGATCTCGGGCAGCAGCATCTGCCTGTAACTGAACTGAACAGAAGCGGCGGTAGTTTCATCAATCCGATCCTGCGGGCGGCGCTTCCCCGATGAGTTTCTACGCGCCCCCACGCAATTTTCACTCGCCAATTGCGAGGGGGCGAGTGGAAATATTGAGCCCTGTTATATAAGATGGTATATGGTGGAATGTATCATTTTCTGTCATACAATTAAACAGATGACACTAGGTTCGAAATCACTCCAAAATACTCTCTTAATTTACCGTCTTCAGGGATTGTGCATAACAAAATTAATTCATCAGTGTGACAGTTTTCTTGGAAGTTTGTTTGATTTGGACATCATTAAAGGCATGTCTTCAGAGGCCAAATTACTGAATGTGACATTTAAATCTTAAAGATTAAGCCAACAAGACTCTAGATGCTATATTTAGGCAAACAATGAGACAGCTTCCCTCACACATGGTCAATGAGGTGTCTACAACATGTAATAAAAGCAACAACTTGGAAGACTGGATAATTTATCATCATTTATTAATACATTGCAACACAGAATATTATGTTTAATTATCTCAATGCTACAATAATGCTGTTCTATTTATCAATGCTACAATAATGCTGTTCTATTTATCAATGCTACATTAAAGGAGAACTATGAGGTGAGTGATTTCCACTCACCTCATAGTTCTAGCCGACCTGTGACAATGAGACTGTCACAGGTCGGCTCAGTAGATCGGGAGGTGAGCGAACACATACCGGGTTCGCTCACCTCTCGATCCTGTCACGGCTCTCTGCCGTGACAGGGGGAGGGGCTGGATTCCCCTCTCCCCGCTCCGATCTGCCAGCGCTGACTGGCGGAACGGACGGGGGAGGGGGGGGGTACAACTGGCTCTGCCTCTAGATAGGTAGAGCCAGCTGTCACTCACGCAGCTGGGCGGATCCCGTCGTCTAAGTCGCGATACGCTCCGGCTGCGGCGTCTCAGTATACCGCAAGCTGTAGCTCGCGGTATACTGAGCTTAGGGTAACGGGAGGACGCTAGTTTGTGTCCTCCCGTTACCCTAAGGAGAACTATGGGGAAAAATACTGACCCCATA